>NW_017671189.1:15664-121384 GCF_001879085.1 Nicotiana attenuata | reverse complement strand
CCACATCGGAGGAAACTTTCTAGAAGAACTCCTGATTTGGGGTTGCTGAGACGTGTCGACGCAAAAGAGGATTCTAAGCTACTTGAGGAGATACATGCTGGGACCTGCGGCCCACATATGAATGGTTTTGTCTGGGCCAAGAAGATACTTAGGGCCAGTTATTTTTGGATGACCATGGAGACAAATTGAATCCAGTATGTCCGAAAATGCTACCAATGTCAAGTGCGTGCCGATATGATAAAAGTGCCGACAAATGAGCTCAATGCAACAAGCTTACCTTGGCCATTCGCCGCATGGGGAATGGATGTCATCGGTCCGATCGAGCCCACTGCTTCAAACGAGCACAGGTTTATTCCAGTGGCCATTGACTACTTCACAAAATGGGTAGAGGCTGCATCCTACAAGGCAGTAACTAAGAAAGTCATGACAGATTTTGTCTGCGATCGGATTGTTTTTCGGTTTGGAGTTCTAGAATCAATCATCACTGATAATGCCGCCAATCTCAACAGTGATCTGATGAAAGCCATGTGTGAAACTTTCAAAATCAGGCACAAAAACTCTACAATATACAGACCTCAGATGAATGGAGCCGTAGAAGCCTCCAACAAAAACATCAAGAAGATACTAAGGAAGATGGTAGAAAACCACAAACAATGGCATGAGAAGCTACCCTTTGCTATGTTGGGATACTGCACTACAGTCCGCACATTAACCGGAGCAACTCCCTACATGCTGGTTTATGGTAAGCTGTCATCCTAGCCGAGGTAAAGATCCTTTCTTTAAGAATCATACAGGAAGATGAACTCAGCGATATAGAATGGATAAGGAGCCGCTATGAGCAATTGGCCCTTAAAGATGGAAAAAGAATGAACGTAGTATGTCACGGTCAGCTTTATCAGAATAGAATGTCCAGAGCTTTCAACAAAAGGGTCAAACCAAGACAGTTTGCACCAGGACAACTGGTGCTGAAGAAGATCTTCCCACATCAAGATGAAGCCAAAGGGAAATTCCCTCCCAACTGGCAAGGTCCCTACATGGTTCACAAGGTGCTAACAGGAGGAGCACTCATACTTGTGGAAATGGATGGAGAATTCTAGCCAAAACGAATCAATTCAGACGCAGTCAAGAGATACTATGTTTAGATTATTTACATTTCTTCATCTGATATAATTGAACTACGCTTGACCTGATTCCCGTTTAAGAGGGGATACGTAGGCATCCATGTGGGTTCGGTCATATCATAATAAAATTTCCATTTCCCCCAGGATCAGAAACTGGGACAGAATTTTGAGGAGGACCCTCAAAATTCCGGAACAAATTCAGCCAACGCCAGCATATGCCAAACGGAAAAAAATTGGTTAAGAAACTGGGGCAGAATTTTGAGAAGGATTCTCAAAATTCCAAAGAAGGTTCAACAAGTTTTGTCACTCGCAAACGGCCGAAGGATCATCTACCAAACTAGGGCAGAATTTTGAGGAGGACCCTTAAAATTCTAACGCGAGAAAGCTGCAATGTCTCTGAAATGTGTTACAGTCACTAGTTCATCTGAAATTACTGGATATTTCGCCATATTTCTAAAATAACTCTATTTTTTTTATCAATAATTGCATATTACTTTCGAAAACTCTATTTCTGTAACAGCCAGGTTACCCAGGGAAACTCAAACAAGGCCTCCAGAGCGGAGGAGTAAAGCCAGTAGACAAAGGCGCGAACCAACCTCCCCTTACAAAAATTATAATTTTTCTTTGAACACAGGCATTTGATGTAACAGTAGCATTCGCAAATATGTACGCATAACAAAACCACCATAAATCGGGCCACCAGACACCAAATATATCTCCAGCTAAGAAATATTCTACTTTCCTACCTGTTCTTTACATGGGACTAAGCACTGTCCCGCGTTTGCATGAGGTTAAGCTCTACCTCCATACATGCATGAGGCTAAGCCCTGCCTCCATTTTGCAGAAGGCTAAGCACTGCCTTCCAATCTTGCATGGGACTAAGCCCTGTCCCGCATCTTGCATGAGGCTAAGTCCTGCCTCCATTTTGCATAAGGCTAAGCACTGCCTTCCAATATTGCATGGGACTAAGCCCTGTCCCGCACCTTGCATGAGGCTAAGCCCTGCCTCCACTTTGCATAAGGCTAAGAACTGCCTTCATCTGCACGGGACTAAGCCCTGTCCCGCATCTTGCATGAGATTAAGCTTTGTCTCCATCCGCATGAGGCTAAGACCTGCCTCCCTATTTGCATGAGGCTAAGACCTGCCTCCATATTTGCATAAGGCTAAGCCCTGCCTTCCATCTGTATGGGACTAAGCCCTGTCCCGCATATTGCGTGAGACTAAGCTCTGTCTCCGATTTTTGCATAAGGCTAAGCATTGCCTTCTCATGGGACTAAGCATTGTCCCTCATTGCATAAATATTGCTCTATTCCGGTACTATCTATTTGCTTCTCTTTCGGGCTAAGCTCTGCCCTCAATTTCACAAGACTAACCCTTGTCTTGTTAATTTTAGCATCATATTATTGCATCTCATGGGCTGGAACATCGCCAATTTGTCCAAAGGCGTCATTGTCTAAAGGCATCATCCTCATAGCCGGAAGACATCATGCCATGGCCTGAGGATCTCTCAAATTTTCATATCATTATTCCATGGCGTCATGGCTCGGAGGCACCATTTTCATGGCCCGAGAACATCATTTCATGGCCTGCGAATCTCTTATCTCACAATTCATGGCCCATGACATCATAGTCTAAGGACGTCATCCTTAACCCAAAGACAATCTTTCATGGTCCAAAGGGAATTTGCATCACGTTTTTCGCAGTAATCTACGTACTTACTTGTACCGTATTTTGAGTTCGCAGGTGATCGCGGAGGTAAGCGTTTTTCAAACGGGAGCAACCATTCGCTTCGGTTCCTGTTCATACCATTTTCATTTCGACGTTCATCACCGATTCTCATCAACTACCCATCTTACCTCGTGATATCCACCTATCCGTCCTATAATACATCTGATACACTACAGACCCATAATCATAACTCCACCCGACACTACATTTCACAAAAGAACCCTCGCTGAAATTGGCAACCATTCCTTTGACAACTCCATCGGCTTCATTCACTGGTGGATCCGGAACTACACATGGCCTGATTCCTGTAAAACCAGGGATATGTAGGCAGCTCAAAGACCAGAATCCGGCCTCTATCTTTCAGAACATCTCATTCGGTCAAAATTGGCCATCATTTCTTTACCCGAAAACTCTTTCATCCTTCCCGAGTAAAGAGGGGCAGCTGTTGATACCCAATTTTTTCCTATAATATTTTTGAAATGCATATATACCTTTAAAACTATGCATTCGCATCAGTTGGTATTTTATAATTTTTTACATTTTTTAAATAAATTTATCTCAATATTTTATTCATATAAATAATTACAAATTTCATTATAGATGATTTTAAAACATCTCTTGATTTAATATTATCATTTATGGTCCTATTAGGTTTCACTTATCTCACAAATGACCAGATTTACATCTTTTGGTTACAATTGCAATAATTTTGCAATTATAGCCCATGCATACATCACTGCATTATTTTACCAGAAATTGGCCTGTTATATTTTTAAAATATTGAATAATTATTTTAAAGCATCTCCGTGCATGAAAATTATTTTTTCCCATTGTTAATTATTTTATAAAATAATTTTTATTCAAATACCTGGGTATTTAACAAATAGCCCCCTTATTTCGAATTTAGCCTAATTGAACGGCCCAATTTCAACCCTTAATCCACTAAGACCAGGCCAAAACCAATCAGACCCAACCCCAATTAAACCTAACCCGACCCAGGCCCCTCCTAATCCTGGCCGTTGATCTTTGAGATCAATGACCCTTATTTGTTCTTACCTTTTTTAATCAAACGACGCCCTAAACCCTAATCATTTTCACCAAACATCCGCCCTATAATACCTAATCGTCTCCGTCTCTCTGAGACCCAACCTTAACCTTATCCGCCGCCACCCAAAACCAGCCCCAATCCCTTTGATTCCTATTCGATCTATTGATTTTCATGGATGTATGAGACCTCTACTTGTCTCCTACTTCCCCTGGTTGCTCGATTTTGTGATTTCGTGGAAGGACCTCGAAGAGATCTAGTCCAGATCTCGTTCAAAACTCTCCGAGAGTCTGTCTATGGTGTGTGAGTGCTTTTTATCGATGTTTTACGGCTCAAATCTCTGATTTAAAGGCCAGATTCTCTTTGCTCTTTCTCTTTTCTTCAAAAACCTAATGTTTGGACCTGAATCGGTTCACATCTCCGTAGATCTGGAATGATTCTGAGTTCATCACTGATTTTCCTTAAGGTTCCCTTATTTCTTTACTGATTAACCAATTTTTGAGCACTTGTCATATTAGGGTTTGGTCTTCTTGTTGTTTGTTGGTCAAATCTCTGTGCATCTGAAGTGTTTTCAAAATCCCACGGTTGTTCTTTAAGGTTCTTTTACCTCTCTACTACTAACCGATTTTTAGCACTACGCTACTTTAGGTTTTTGACTTCTCTGACTTCTGTTGTTCGAATCCATGTATGTTTGAAGTGCTTTCAAGTTTCTATGGCTGTTTTCTTTAAGGGTTCTTTGACCTCTATACTGTCAAACAACTTTAAGTGTTTTCAAATTAAGGTTCTTCTCAGACTTCTCTTCAAGAGGTTTTTCTACTTTCAGTGATAAAAGAGATGTTCCTAATGGTTATATTGATTTCTTCTATTATGTCTATTTCTGTGGACTAGTCGTATTAACTGACTCTATATAGGGATTAGAGTGGTTTTCCTGTTAAGTCTAGTATTCTTTGGGATTTTGTTGCTTAATTGATTTCTATTTAGGGAATCTGAATAACTCTTTCCTATAAAATCAGTATTCTTTGAAGATTTTACTCATTGATTCCTATTAAATGTCCTGTTAAAATCAGTGTGTGCTGAAATTTTATTTGTTTCTTTATTTGTGACCTTAACTGATCATACTTGCCTTAATTAGCTATCAATATGGTTTTGGGATTTCTATTGACTCCCTACATGGAATGTTTTTGAGTCCTTACCTTAATTGGACCCCCTGTTGTGACCGTTAATTGATTGCCCCCCAATTAAGGGGTCTATTCCGGACTCCTCTATGGGAATTGATTCTGTGACTGATTAATTGCTCCTAATTGAATGAACTGTGATTCTTTTACCTTATTTTGATTCACCCCTAAAGTGTTATATATACACTCTCATGCTGCTCCTTCTAGACAGGAACAGTAGTTCAGAATACACACACATACATTCAAACACTCTCTCTTTCTTTGCTACTTGTGTTGATTGTTGGTCTAGCCGGCCAAAAGCCAAGGCTAGACAGTGGATTTGCACCTGCTTCTTTCATATTCTGCACTTTTCTTCTTTAATTGGTATATCTCTAGTTAAATTCTGAAACTCAACCTTACGTGATCTATGTCTATACACCCATGTTTATTCCTGCATTAGCTACTCAACTTGTTTCTCTCTTTGCTGTTATTAAGCTTGTCTAAGTTATGCCTTATGTGTAATCAGCATGTCTAATTTCACTTAGTTCTTTGATACCTGCCTAGAATGTTTACTTGGATCCCTTACCCCCTCCCTTTTAATGGGTATGACTATGTAACTACTTAGATTTCTAGTACATTTCAATTAGTCCTGATTGTATGTCCCATGCTGTTCAACACCTCTGTGTCTTCAACATGATCCTGCTACATCCCTTATCTATGTCTTAACTGACTAGTACCATGATTGACCTGATTCTGTAGACTCCTGGTGGTTCTGAACACTTGCTGTGTCAAATGCTTATCTGTTTATGTGGTTTCAGCCCTATATGTTCACAATCCCCTTCACCCTTGTTTGTAAGTTTACTTGTTGTGTGAATCTGTGTACTTTATTACCAATTAGGTTGTTTGTTGAGCATGCTTTCTTCAAGGTGATTTCAAAACTACTGCTCTTACTCCTAGTATTCTTCTCAAAAACTGGTCACTCCCAGTATCCTTTTTTTTAAAAAGAAAGCTGTTTCTGGATCTCTTTTACTTCTAACTGTTTCACTAAGTCTTTCAAAACTGTGTCAAGCACTCTCACCTACTCTTAGACTATTAAGTTCTGCCCCTCTGGTGTGTGTACTGCTTAGGGATCCCTGAGATTTCTCTGAACTCTGGCATACCATAGCTGGCCCTTCCATACTGCACACCACCAATCCCTATCTGAGAAAAGTCTTGGTGTAAGCACTGCCCGGGATCCTTGAGATCCTTGGGGAACTCTGACACACCAAGAAACGCCATTGGCTGTGAGATCTTTGGCTTCTGAGACTGTATTGAAGGCCTGGCATCCCCAGGTTTATTTTGGGCCTGATTTAGGCTCCCTATAGTATAGTTTCATCTACTCATGTACTTCATTTGATTCTGGTCTGTAATAATATTCTTTGTAAACAGATATTTGGGGTAATTAGTAAAAAGGGGAGGGTTCATATACGATTTTGTGGGGAAACCAGGTAGAAATCATGCTTTATGTTTACACTATGTTTACATTCTGCAATAGATATCATGCCACTAGGTTTGCTATGCCTATTTGTATTAAAAAACCATTGCCATTAACCTGTGCATTAGATATCGTGCCTTAGGATAATCATGTTTGCTGCTTTGCATATTAGGAAACATGTTAGAGTCATCATTTTTCTGCCTAAAGTCATAATCACCTAGGAACTCTATAATTAAACTGCTGCTGTGATCATGCTTAATAAAATGACTATCTCTCTCTGTGCATTAGAAATCCTGATTTAGGACTCTGTTTGCATTGGCTCCAAATCACGTCTACGTCGCTTAAATGAATAACTTTCTATAAAAGGTTTAAGAGTAATCCAACACATAGGTATCATGTTCTAGTACAAATTTGCATGAAATCAGTTCTGTATCAGTAATCGCCTAGATCAGTATGCCTGGGATTAAATGACTTCAAGTTGTTTCAATTATTTCTCAGAATTATGATTGCATACAAACCCACGCCTAGGCAAGCCTTAGGTAATTAATGGTCTTATAACTGTGAAATTGGGCTCTGTTTATATGTGAAATCGTCCAGGTTTAACAGACTATAAAATCAATAGGCAAGCTGACTAGGGTTCTACTCCTTCGCTTTAAAACGAACGCTGCTTGTTCTGTGTTTGTGATGTTAATTTAGATATCATGTTCTAAGGCTTTCTAAATTTCTTCAAAATCAGTTGTTTGAGATGTTCTACGTATCTGTTTATGTGTGAAGGTAAAACATGAGCCCCTAATTGCTTTCCTATTTGACATTCCTATGTGTTCTTTGTTGGCGCTTAGATTTTACCTTTTGAATACCTCAGGAGTGTCTAGAACTGCCTAAGTATAAAGGTCCTAAACACCTCCGGGACTACAAGGGAGGGACGGATAAAGCACGCTTAGAGTTCGTTAATTAAACTCGCTTATATGACCACTAGGGGGGGGGGTAATGGGTAGTAAAAGGATATGATGACCTGTGCGTTAATGCCACGTGTAACCCCTCTATTGAGGAAGGCTTACCGGGTATTGTACAGATATGATCCTATAGGCTAACCAACTTAGGACTTCCCTTCCTTAATTTATGTATTCCCGGACTATTCAAACTTCTTTAATTTAAGTATGCATGCTTAGACTGTCTAAAATTTACATATGTATGCTTGAATCGTCTAAACTTCCTTCATTATATATGTGCTTAGACTGTGTAAGCTTCCTTTATTTGCAAATGTGTGCTTAGACTATTTACTTGTTAAATGACTAATTCATAACTAAGTTCGGCCGGGACCCACCGTTGTGGACCGCGAGGGGTGCCTAACACCTTCCCCTCAAGGTTATTTCGAGCCATTACCCTAATCTCTGGTAATGCAAACTGGTTGCATGAGTTAATTGCTCTAGGTGCCCTAACGCACCTTAATATGTTAGGTGGCGACTCTTCAAATACCCAATTCCATAAAGGAAGCGAGTTGTTTCCCCCATGAATGTCAAAACCCGAACTTCCCCGCGAAGGGGAAAAAAGGGGGCGCGACACTCGCCTCTCGCACGAAATGCTCAGATTTCTCACAACTTTCGAATCGACAAAGTCCGCCCATCAAGCTCGCCAAAAGACGACCTCAATAGGCGGAGGGACTAACTGTATGGGTCGAAATCTGACCAAACAGGAATCTGCGGGAAGAGGAACGACAGTCACTTGGGCCGAAGTCGTATTCGTATAACGCAATAGTGACAAGCACCTCGGCCACGGCCGAGGCCGTGTGCTCGTAATGCTTGTACGGTAAATTGGTTGTTACAACATTTCAGAGGGTCAATCTGTAATACAGTTAAAGGACTTAGGTACTCTGGCTAATGACCGTTGTGTAAAGGAGAATACTTAGTATATATAATAGGTAGAGAATTAAGAAAGGGGGCTGACACATAATTCACACACATAGATAGACATATCTTTACAGATCAAGGAAGATCTTCATCTCTGGCTCCTCATCAAGGAGAAAGGAGAAAGGAAGCTTAGATCCACAAGATCCATCATTAGTAACCTTGTTCAAGAACGGTGACCCTTTTTATCTACGTATTCTTTTTTATCATTTAATATTATGGAAATCACCATCCTTTCCTTACATAATGGGATTCAATCATTATTATAGCTAAATCTTATGTTCAGTTATGTTTGCTTATTCTTATCTTCTATCTTAGATCTAGGGTAAATTATCTTTGGCTAGGATTTACCTCAAATCTTCTTATTTAATTGGTTCAATAAAAAGTCTAAATCTTTTTGGTCAAACAAAAACAACTTATTTATATTTAACTATATTGAATTTAGACCAAATCCGTTGGATACGAGTTCACTCTAAATAGAGCAATAGTGAGTAGTGATAGAGAATTTAACTAATTTAATGCGGACTTGGTTAATTGACATTTGACAGTTAATCTGAGTTATTATCTCACTAGTAAATTTATCCGCGCTTCGCGCAGTCTAAAAAATATACAAAATCTCAGGATACATCAATAAACTTACAAAAAATTTAGCAACTGATACAAAAAGATTAGCAGCTGATAACGGATTAGATATTATTTTGTCTTTACTATGAGAAATATTATACTTACAAAAAACTTACATTTGGTTTAATATATATATATANAGGCTGTTCCCGTATATATATATATATATATATATATATATATATATATTATTTATATCAAATACTTATGTGTGATTACCATTATAAATATATATTACCAATATAACTAACTATGTATAGTTAACTATATATTACCAATATAACTCATTTCAGTTTTATCTAATCAAAAAGTTCAAAGAGTATTAAAAATGAGAACTAAAGTTTAAATTAGAATTACGTAAATTCTTCTTAACACTACTAATTACACAAATAAAAATATTTAAATTATTGTTAGTTGTGTGTTGAGAGAATAAAATTTTTTATAAATGCTTTTACAAACTTTTCATTAACAACCAAAAATCTTTAGTAGGAGCACCTCTTCTTCCTTGCGACATAAATATAAAAAATTGTGCTTTCTAATTTTAATACATTGTTCTGCAATCTAATCATGGTTTTATAAAATATAGTAATATTAATATTCACTTTACAAAAACAGTTAATATTGACTTAAAAATAAAGTATATGAACCATTCTCAAAACAGAAAAGCCAAAATAAAAGAAAATCCCAAATAGTTAACAAAATACTACTTTAAGAGAAGGTGCCCAAAATAATAAATCTAACAATAGAAAAGTACAATCTAACTTACAAGTTTATTTTCTTTTTCATTCATACTATGATGAGACATGTACACCCAAAATAGTAAAGCAGATTGAACCCTCCGAGATAGCCGATGAAACTTTTCAATCATTTGTAGTAAAATAAAAATCTTAACTACTTTATTTTATACAACACTATCAGTTATTTCATGGTACTTATTTAATATACCAGCAAACAAAAGCATATTGCAATCCCAAAATGCTTGTGTAGTCACACTTTTCAAAAGCTTTTAGGGACTCACATTTAGAGCCTGTTTGGATGGGCTTAATTTAAGTGACTTTTAAGCCAAAAATAAGTGCTTGTTTTTGTCATTTTAGCTTAAAATATGTGCTTAAAGCACTTTTTTCTCTATCCAAACACTATAAAATGGCTTAAAAATTATTTTGGCTTAAAAGCACGTAAAATAAGTCAATCCAAACGGTCACTTAATTGTCCGTGTCATAATAAAAAGTTTCTTTTGTACCCAATGAAATATTCACAAACTTATTATTTTAAAAAAAAAAAAAAAGAAGATACGTGTTATCAATTTACCTCACACATTTGAAGAGAATTTAAAGAGTAATGAGAGTTAAAAAAGAAGAGAATTTAGATAGACAATGAAATAAGAAATAAGAAAACCAAAAGAATTGAAAAATAAATGCATAATAAATCTACTTCTTGGGAACCGTAAGATAGATGCTTTGTTAATTTCCAACTAAAAGTAACTTGTAAGAAGTAGTATTTTTTGTACCTATATGTAGAATAAAGCAAGATTTCCACTATTACTATACATTTTTCATAACAACAAAAAAATCAATAAGCAGAATAAAAAGAATATTTGTTAACAATTCTTTAGCTAAAGATGAACTAAGTGCAAAGGAGAAAAAATATACATGCAGCTTAGTCTATTAAAAACCGCATGGATAGTCCGTAAAGCGAATGAATCCTGTATATTATTATGCAGTAATCTTTTGGAGTAGAATTGAGATGGAAAGTAGAGAAATACTATCAAATAGGATAGCATCATTCCATAACCCGTATACATGATCAAACTTGTATACTTCAAAATAAATAACTCATACAGATTTTTGTTAAGATAAATAACTTTCTCATTTCAAATCGCGTTTCGGGAAAGGAAAAAAAAAAGAGAAATTTTCATAAAGCACTATCTTTTAGTGGTAATTAGCTATCTATAGATACCATTTGCTATATTACGGATTGTAGATACGTTTTCTGTTGTTATAAGATGCATTAGATGTATTTAAGCTACTGTATTCATGAATACAATAGCAAAAATAGGCGTGAATCAGGGAAGTCCAGCTAATCAGTTGTTGTATTCGAGTGTATTCGACTGTATTCATGGCGTGAAACATGGGATTACAGCTCGACAGATTATTTTATTCGACTGTATTCACAGCGTGAAACATGGGATTACATTGTTTTTAGGCAGAATAGCTTAAATGACACCTATACTTATGCCACTTTGTCATCCCGGTCCCTGTACTCAATGAAGTTTCATCCAGACACCTAAACTCAGTCAAAACATGTATTTTAAACCACTTCGGCATTACGTGTTGGTCACTCGCCTGACGTGGAGAAAATATCATGTCCACATCAGATAAATCAATGCCACATCTTTATTTATTTAAAAATTAATTTTTAATAATATTTCAAATCCATCCCCATCTTCCTATGCTGTCGGCGACCCTTATCACGGGAAAATAACCCGAAAATTGGAGTCGCCTCCACCATTTTGCTCTCTTTCCTCCTTTTTGAGCACAATCTTAAACCCCAATTCATATACATAAAACTCTTCAATCTTGATAAAAAAAAAAAATATCCTGCTTCATCTCTTTACTCTCACTATTCTAGGTAAAACCAGTGTAATCTTAGAATTTAATGAGACGCAAAAGGGGCAACAACCAACGAGCAGCATGCCATCACTAGAAAATAAAGAACTACATCGCTGGAAGTATTTCATTGCCAACCACCACAAAGCAAAATCAGATCGTTGGAAAATAATCACTAGTGGACTCCACCACCTATTTCTCCACTCACCAGACTCCTTTGGAAAACCCATGACCACAATGGACATGAAAATTACTTGGCCATAGCTTTTTAATATCTTTAAATACTTTAACCCCATTAACAGGTCTGCTTATTTAGCTTCCCTCAAAGAAAATTCTTCTCCTTTTTATACTATTAATTTTGTTCCTAACTATCCACAAAGGGGCGGGGTGGGGAGGCGGGGGGAGGGGTTACGATAGGAAAGAGGGGGGGGGGGGGGTAGGAAAAAGACAGGGAGAAACGGGGGGAACAGAAGGGTTGGGAAACAGTACTTAGGTTGGGAAATTAATTAATTTACTTTTTTTTTATGGTTATTCTTTATTATTTTAATATTTGTAAATCAAAACAAATATATCCACTCTCCTTTTTAGAGCGTGTTATCACTCATTTTTCTGACTCAGCAAAATGAATGACACATAAGCTCGGTCAATGGTCAGAGGGGTTTGAAATACATGTTTTGACTGAGGTTAGGTGTCTGGATGAAACTTCATTGAATACAGGAACCGGGATGACAAAGTAACACAAGTATAGGTATCATTTAGGCTATTCTGCCTTGTTTTTAAACAGAAAGTGAATCAATTAATATAATAGACTCCTAATATAACTCAACAAACTCAATTATAACACAGACATTTTGTATTTTTAGTTATAAAAAAGATTCTTAACCGAAAAATATCCCAAAAACATAATAATCTTTAGAGAAATTATATAATACATCTGAATACATAAATTATATTAATTTAAAAAGACATATGAATACATTAATGGCATATAGCGAGACAGTGAACACAATGAAATACATAGAATACAGCGGGATACAATGAAATACAATGAAAAAAAGATAGTGAATACAATGAAATATATGGAATACAACGAGATACATTGAATTACAATGAAAAAAAGACAATGAATACAATGAAATACATGAAAATACATTGAAATATATTAACAGAAAATCAAGTTGCTCAACCCCAAACTCCGTCATCTTTGTTCCAGAAAAAACCCTAATTTCCGGTGAATCCGCCGTTCCGTTCACCGCCGTGAACCACAGCAGAATAGTGGCCAACAAAATCATCATCAGAAGAAAAAACATAGCATGTGTGCGCCGATAAATCATCCAGGTTCATTCCGTTGTAGCCCTCACAAGAATTCAAATCATACCAAATATGCCCATATAACACGACGACAAAGACGAAGACGAGTCATCAGCACTTGAATTTGAATATTATGCGGCGATCGGCGATGGTGAATTCGCTGGTTCGGATTAGAGTAGTTGAAAATGGCGAATTGATAAAGAGGAAACTTACTGCTTTCATTTTTGAATAGCGTATCAAAGTAGATAGAGAAAGAAAATAGTGTAACTGAATAACGTATTTAGTGGCTTAGGGGTAGGAGGTCACCAAAATTAGATATTTTGCTATAAACATTAAAAGGTATCTATACAATATAATTTTTTTAAATGGTATTTATTTAAAATAAATAAGGTGTTAACCTTTGCTATAGGAGGTAAAAATTCCAAAAAAAAACGCAAGAAGCCCACATCAATTAATCAATTTATTCAATTTCTGGAATTTCATCCTATTAACTTTCATACTCGTATATTCTATAAAATATCATCAAAATGTTAAATTACTTGTTCAATAACCCTATCTCAAAAACTTGTAAAAAAACTTCTTTTTTCCTTTTATATTAGATCATTAAATAATGTTGACCAGAATGCCAAAAAGAACACCGGAATACATACTCAAGGTTTTATAAAACCAAAAAAACACAAACAAAAAGAACATATTTGCTTACCTTGCGAATTGCTTGGAATATGCTTTATTAAAATGCTTCATAATTCACAATTCATAGATAACAATGTCTTTCACTCAATTCCTAGTGGAAAGTATATAATAAAATACTTGCTTTGTTAAAATATGACCAAATGTATTCTAAAACACCATCACACATGAAATGCAGAGAGGCATGAGACGAAAAGTAACATTAGGGGTTGCAAGGGTTGTTCAATAGTGACGGTTGTCATGGTAGATGCATTAAAAATGAACCGTTTCATCTTTTCCTTAAGTGAGGTAATTTTTAAATATATTACAACAATTAAAAATTAGTGAAAACCCAAAAAACTGAGAAATAAGATAAATCCGAATCTTAGATTGTGAGAGCACCATATCAGATTTTAGTACCCAGTTTTATATTTATATATAGATATAGAGATATAGATTTTTTTTTTTTTCATTAATGGACCTAGCAGGGCAGCATTTGCCCTTTGGTAATCCCACTTCTTTTACATTGTTGACTGGTGATTAAAAAACTCAATATTTGATCTTAGGAACTTAACATAATTTTAAATTTATTTAAGCTTCCGAGACAATTTAAAAATTACTTATTCTTTTTATCCTTTTTTTGTTTAATTTTGCAAAAATAAAAAGATCACGAGTCAAATTTTTGCTGGCATGCAAGGCTCTCTCTATCAGTTAGTCCTATATATAGATATAAAGACTGAAAGTCGCACCAAATTTTCAAGAATTCAAAAGTCAAGAATCCTGTTTTCAGCTCATTCCTTAATTGGTTAGTTTCCGAGTATATAAAACCCCCAAAAAACCAACCTCCGCAACAACCCATCTTCTCCATTTAGTTAGAATCAAGCTCAAGACTCAGTTTTATGCTTTGTGGCAAATGGAGTGGCCAACTTAAAAGGGTTTTCTTAGTTCCATAATATCTGAATTTTACTTCTGAGTACACAATTCCCATTACTCTTTTCTTGATTCTGCAATTTTTTTTACCTTGAGTGCACCATTATTCTTTCAACATTTTCTACTGATCATTCTCATTCAGTTCAGATTCTTTTGCGAACCAAAATGGAAGAGATACCAGAAGTAGAGAAGCATAAATGCAGGTTTTGTAACCAGAGTTGCAGTAGTGGGAGATCATTGGGAGGTCACATGCGGGTTCATTTAGACTTGATTTCAGCAGAAAAGAAGCAGAAAATTGAAGCTGAAAACAAGATGGGTTCTGAAGAAGAAGAAGAAGCTGATAATCATTTCGATAATTTGAGCATTTCAGAGCAATCTGACAGTAGCATGAGTCAAGAAAAGGTCAATAATATCAGCACCAACGATGTTGATGATATAGACTCAATTGGTTATGGTTTAAGAGAAAATCCAAGAAAATCTTGGAGGGGTTCTGAGTTAAAGCTTAGCTCTTTGAAAACGAAAAACCTCTGTAAAGAATGTGGCAAAGAATTTTCCTGTACTCAAGCTCTGGCAGGTCATTTAAGGACTCATTTGAAAAATGGAACGACTGAAAAAAGTCATATTTGTGAGAAATGTGGTAAAGGGTTTGCTTCAACGAGAGCTCTTTATGGTCATATGAAAGTTCACGTGAAAAGATCAAGGGTTGATCAAGAATCTGAATCATCAAAACAAAGCTTGTCTGATTTTGAGACTGTGTGTCCAATTCGGAAGAAGAGATCAAAGATAAAGTATAAGACTGATGCAAACCCTGAATCCTCTTCTGCAATTAGTGAAGTTGAAGAAATGGAAGAGGCTGCTAAGACTTTGATGATGCTTTCATGTGGTGTGAGGGATTGGGATGAATACATTTCAATTTCAAAGCCTCTTAAAAATGAAAATGCCAAGAATTTGTCTCAGGCTGGCTGTTCTGATTCTAGCTGTGTTGATGGTTATGAAAAGAAGTGTGAAAATGAGGTAATAAATGATGAATTTTCAGGCAAGTTGATGATGATGAACACTGAGATTACAAGGGTCTGTTACTCTACTACTATACTGGGATTGGATAATGATCCAAGTGAGGATCTTGCTTTTCTGAATTATTGTTCAGTCAAGAATGCAGGGGTTAATTTTCAAGTGCTGAATCAAAAGACAAACTTTGTATCTGATATGGTCAATTCCCAGCTTGAAAGCATTGATGATAGTCCAGTTGAATTGGGAACAATTGGATTAATTAGGACAAGTCCTGAGCCTATTAAAAGTAAGGATCACAAATGTCCAATATGTTTCAAGGTTTTTCCATCAGGCCAATCTTTGGGAGGGCACAAGAGGGCTCATTATACTGGATTCAATGAAAGCAAAACTAAAGAGACTATGGTGAAAAAATTGGAGGATCTTTCTGATAATCATAGAAGTTTTGATTTGAATAATCCTGTAAATGTTGTGGATGGAGGGGAAAAAGATGTTGTTGAGCTCAACCTTTGGTGGGTTGGTGGAAGTAGTTGAGATAATTCATTCTGATTTTCTGCTGAAGAGGTTTTAGAACTAGACAATTCATGATTCTTTTGCATGTTTGAGTTTCATCATTGTAAAGATAGTTCTTGAGTCTTGGATTAGTTCAACAGTTGTGTATAATACAGGAAAGATTTGAGTTTCCAGTTAGGTGAATAAACCATAATGAGAATGAGGAGTACAAATTAGTACTAACATTACTGTTTATTTTCTGTTCATTTTGCATTCTTGCATTTGTAGTGCATACTTTCACAGGCCACAGTAAACCTATGAATGTCTTTATTACTTTTAACTCTTGGGTTTACTTCTTGTGTTTTGGCTACTGTGCAGTCTAGAGTTGGATTTAATTTGTTGAATTGGAAAGAAACATGTTTCCATGATGTTTCCTGGATTAAAATATAAGATTAATGAAAAAGTAGCATCTGGTCTTTGTAAAAAAAAGCAGCTCCCGCTATGCGCGGGGTCCGTAGTAGGGCCGGACTACAAGAGTCTATTGTACGCAATCTTACCCCATATTTTTGCAAGAGGCTGTTTCTACGGCTCAAACCCGTGACCTACTGGTTACATGGCAGTAGCATCTGGTCTTTGTAAAAAAAGAGCAGCTCGTTACACTAAGCTCCCGCTATGCGCGGGGTCCGGGGTAGGGCCTGTCTACAAGAGTCTATTGTACGCAATCTTACCCTGCATTTTTGCAAGAGACTGTTTCTACGACTCGAACCCTTGACCTACTGGTTACGTAACAACAAATTTACAAAGTTTCCTTAACCGTACGGTCTTTGTAACTGATTGTTTAATGACCTAAGCTATATACAAGTTACATCAATTTGCCAATTGGAATCTCCAAACTTTGGTGCCAGTTTCAGTCAACAACAGTCATAATATAGGAAATGCAGTACTGTGCCAGCTTGGTGTGCTCACTGTCGCTTCGCACGTGCTTGAGAAAAGAATATTTTTTCTATTTTTTTATGGGAATAAAGTTTCTAGGCTTTAGCCAGAGTCACATAGCACTTAAATTAAATAGAACAGTACAGTAAAATTTTTATTAGACGATCATATCAACGTCTCTCTAACTTAACCAAATGTCTATTTACCCAAAAAAAAGTTGAGCCAAACACTGTCTTTCACTTTTTCCCAAAGATTCCTTTCCGGAAAATGGCTTCTCACCATCACTACCACCACCACCCCACGGTGGCCGCCACCAACCCCTCCCCTATCTCCGCCGTCTGTTACTGCTATTCTTGTTACCCCACCCCATCCCCGTACCACTCCCCCTACCCTCACCCTCCTCCACCACCAAATCTACACTCCACTACCCCTTATACCCACTACCCACCACCACCACCCTACAACCCTCCTAACCAATGCCAATGTGTTCAACCCCCTCACCAAAATCATCACTATTTTGAAGAAGTTAATCAACAAGTCAACAAAGTACAAGACCAACAAACACAACGCACTATTACGTCACTTCTCCGTCGGATCGCCGCCTTAGAATCTTCTCTCCGCCGCAGCTCTTCTCGTTCTCCTCGTTCTCGTCAGTCCCTACGCGATGCTGCAGCGCGTACTATTCAAACGCACTTCAGAGCGTTCCTTGCTCGTAGATCGAGAACCCTCCGGCAGCTAAAACAGCTGGCTTCCATCAAAACAACTTTCAATAATCTCAAATCATCAGTTTCTCGTAAACCTCATTTTGATACTCAAGCTGTTTCTCACAGAGCTATGGATTTACTTGTTAAACTTGATTCTATTCAGGTAATTAATTATGCTGTAACTGCAATTTTGCACATTTGCTTTGTACACTTATCATAACCCTATGTGAATAGCTTGCGGTGGAATCAGAACCCTCTGGACGAAAAATTATACCGTGTATATAGGTCAAATCTTAATTTTTAATACATATATGTTAAATGTTAAATACCTTGTGGAAATTCCTGGATTCGTGACTGAATAGCTCAAAAGTGTTGAAAAAGGGGTTCTTTTTTGCAGGGGGATGATCAATTAATTAGAGATGGTAAAAGGTCGATAAACAACGAACTGACTAGATTTATGAAGGTAATTAATGGGGTTTCCGTATTTTCAAGTAGAGTAGTGAAGAATGTGAGGAGTGGCAACAAATCTAGGGTTCTTAACAGTGACCGCGAAGTGGAACTTGGCACAAATCTTAACAAAGCCATTGATAAGTTTGTTGCGACGGTTAATGAATCTGAAGAGGAAGAGGAGGAAGAGGAGGAGCACCTAAAAAATCCTAGAGTTTCTGAAGCTAGAAAATCTGAGGTTTTACGACGAAATAGGGATGAAGGTGGGCTTAAACCAAAACAAAAGAAATCTGTGAGCTTTGCAGAGAATGTTAATGGGCAAGAATCATTTGATGCTGATGAGATAGAGCTCATGAAAAACCTTAGCAGAAGAGTTGAAAAAATTGGAAATTTATCCAAGGATGACGCTGAAGTTGATGAGGAAGAAGATGGAGGCCAGTATAGTGGAAGTAGTGATAATGAATACATTTCAAGAAAAAATGATGGTCATAATGAAAGGAATGTTAGAGATGAGGATGAGAATGAGAATGAAACTGAGAGTTTCTTGTTCTCAGCACCATTGCCTGTGAAGATGGAAGCTAGAGCTGCAGCTGATTATATCAACAACAGGAAAAAGGGTGTCAAAATAGTTGACAATTGAATAGTAGGTTCTCAACAAGATTTCAAGATTTCAAGATTTGAGCTTTGCTCTCCCTGCTGGATTTTGTTGAGCATTGACAATTAGGTGAAAGTTTGAGCTTCTGCAATTCTTGGGAATTATTTGTAACTGTTAGTGATGATAGTGATCTTGATGACTACTGTTAGGTTTGATTATGGAAAGTTCATGTGTTTTGGAATTTTGAATTTTGGCTGTTTTCTTCTCTGCCATTGTGGTAGGAATGGGAGATCTTTTGGATGTAATAGCGTTGCTCTATATGTCTTAATGATGATTGTGGAAGAGTTAGAAGTCACATTTTGTTCAAAGATAAACCAACAGGTGGCTATTTTCTGTGGAGTTGTTTTAACCTTTAAAAAAAGGGTTCTTTCTTCCTGATAGTTTCTAAATTCAATGGTCAATTTGGACAAGTGTACTTTGCTTTCAGTAGTGGTTGACAATGTCATTGTAACTTATGAAAAATTAGACCTCTTATAGTAAAAGCTTCCCTAATTTCATTCCGAACTTATTAAGATTTTTTTTTTCTTTTCCAAACTGGTTATCCTGAAAGCTAAAGTACATTTTATATCTGTCTTTTGTTGTTAAAAGAATGTTGAGGATGCATAAAATTACGTGAATAAAAGAATGTCTCTTGTCGGAGGATCAAATTACGTGAATTTTGCCTAAAGTTATCGATGTAAAACTTTTTTTGGTGAGTTGAATTCCAAAAATACTCTCTATAATAAATTTGGTATGCAACTTTTAAAGATTTTAATTTTATTTTTCAAAGACGGAATTAATTTGTGTCATTTATGTTAAAACTTGGTTAAATTAACTTTGGATGAACAAAAAATCGTTTTGGTACGAAGTGAGTAGTATTAGGAGTAAATATTAGATTTGTTGCATATAACCATCTAGTTTAACCAGCTAGCTGACCTACGGCTACCATAAACCGAAAACAAGAAAAAAGGTCATAAAAACAGAGGAATAAATTTTGTGAAAAGAGAAAGTGCTATAACTGAGAAGGTATAGAAAATGGTCAATTACTTGTAGCGCAGAAAAGACATCTGTTCTAATTCATGAATGGCCTATCAAAGAAATTGACGCACCTTAAACGAGTCGTTAAAACAACTGCCACAGCAGAGAAATGCAAGTCTCTCCTGGAAAACTGCGCCAAAACCAAATCTTTAAGAAGCACCAAGGGAGTCCATGCCCATACCATTACCCTCGGCCTCCTTCCGTCCCTCAGTTCGAACCATTTGCTTTCTCTCCTGACAGCTGCATATGCACTCTGTGGTCACACTTCATACGCTCGTACACTGTTCGATGAATTGCCTCGACGAACCTTGCTCTCATACAGGTCCATGATAAGAATGTACACCGAAAAGGGGTTGCCTAACGTTGCGCTCAAAATTTTCGGGGAAATGCTGCGATCGGATAAACACAAGCCTGACAGACATACTTTTCCATATGTGATTAGGGCGTGCAGTGACTTGTTGTTACTTCAGCAGGGTATTGTTATTCATGGGTTGACTGTTGTAAGTGGGTTTATTTGGGACACCTTTGTGGGAAATTCACTTTTGACCATGTATATGAGTTGTGGAGATAAGAAGGGCGCTAGGAGGGTCTTTGATGCGATGCAGGCTCGAACCATTGTGACCTGGAACACTATGATCAGTGGGTATTGCCGAAATGATAGTCCCAAGGAGGCCCTAATGATTTTCAAGAGAATGGCAGATGCTGGTGTCGACGCTGATTGTGCCACTGTGCTTTCCCTATTGCCTGCGTGTGGGCGTCTGAAGGATTTTGAGATGGGTAGAGAGGTTCACTCACTGGTCGAAGAATTAAGTTTTTGGGACAGTTTGTCAGTTAGGAATGCTGTCGTTGATATGTACGTTAAGTGTGGTAGGATGGATGAGGCAAGGTTGGTTTTTGAGAAGATGGTTAATAGAGACGTGGTGACTTGGACTACAATGATTCACGGGTTCATTTCAGCTGGTGACATAAAAAATGCACTATGGTTTTCTCAAAGGATGCAGCTTGAAGGTGTAAAGCCGAATGCAGTAACTCTGTCATCCCTTCTTGCTGCATGCGCCAGTTTGCCTCATTTGAGGCTTGGTAAATGCCTGCATGCTTGGGCTATAAGGCAGGACCTTCAGTCTGATGTTAATGTAGAAACTGGCCTTATTGACATGTATGCTAAATGCAACAGTTTTAGACTTGGCTATCAGGTGTTTGCAAAGACTAGCAAGAAGAGGACTGTCCCATGGAATGCAATTTTGTCCGGGTGCCTTCATAATGAGCTTGCAAGAGAAGCGATAGAGCTTTTCAAGCTAATGTTATCAGAAGCTGTCAAACCAAATGATGCAACCCTGAAAAGTGTACTTCCTGCATTTGCAATTGAAGCTGATCTCAGGCAAGCATTGAGCATACACAGCTATCTTGTAAGATCCGGATTTGTTACAAGAACTGAGGTAGCTACTGGTTTAGTTGATATATACTCAAAATGTGGAAACTTAGATAATAGTCACAAGATCTTCAATGGGATACCCAAGAAAGAAAGGGACATAATTTTGTGGAGTACGTTAATAGCTGGTTATGGGATGCATGGGCATGGCGAGATGTCTCTGTCACTGTTTAATCAGATGGTGCAATCTGGGATCAAGCCTAACGAAGTCACTTTCACCTCGGTTTTGCATGCTTGTGGTCATGCTGGTTTGGTGGATGAAGGACTTTGTTTATTTAATTTTATGCTTAGAAATCACTCTGATAGTCTTAGAGTAGATCACTATACCTGTATGGTTGATCTTCTTGGTCGAGCCGGCCGACTTGAGGAAGCATATGAACTTATAAAAACTATGATTTTCGAACCAAGTCATGCCATCTGGGGTGCACTGCTGGGTGCCTGTATGATACATGAAAATGTGGAACTGGGAGAATTGGCTGCAAGGTGGCTATTTAAGCTGGAGCCAGAGAACACAGGGAATTATGTACTGTTGGGAAAGATCTATTCTGCAGTTGGAAGATGGAAAGATGCAGAGAATGTGAGAGTTTTGATGGATGAAATCGGACTAGTAAAGAGTCCAGCTCAAAGTGTCATTGGGGCGGCTACTAGGTGATGTCTTTTACTTTCCTTGTCCTTGTAGCTGAAAGCCTTTTTCTGATGCAAATAGATCCAAACGAGAGCTGAAGCTGATGGAAACTTCTGAGGAATATACATTAAAGGATGAGAGCTAGCCCTCTTAGTCGCACTGCTGCTTATGACCTCCCCGATTTTTCTATTTTAATTATAAATCTGCAGTGCTCCTCATATCAGCTCGATGTTTAATTGTTAGGTTGATTGGTTTTATACATTCAGTCAATCTCTGTTCATGGTGAGTTTGAAGCTGGTTGAAATCACCATTTAACTTTAAGAATTCACATAGCTCGAGTCACTAATCACTATGGCAAGAAAAGGTTGAATACTATTGAGTGAGATTGTGATACCTGTTGGAGCAGAATCGGAAGTCCAAGATTTTGTATATTCATTTATTTTTAATGTATGATCCTTGCTTTTGTTTTCTATAAGCAAAAAGTGTGCTACATGTAAGACAGGCCATGCTTAGGCTTTTTTCTGATTTTTTGGTGCTGATTCAACCGTGCTTAGGTGACCTCTAAGAAGTATTCTTGGCCGTCACCATGCTACTTTAGAGCCCGAAAATAGAGCAGCAACATCTCTGCATCAGCATGAATAGATAAAGTAATCAACTCTTTTCATAACTTTGTGTCACTAGCATCCTTGTGGAAGAGCCATGTGCCTTTCATTATTTAACACAATAATGGGATTATTCTGTTTGCTGTTCCCACATGTTACTATGCCGTAGTGGGAGGAGTTCAAAGACACTTCCATGTTAGGAATGAATGGTTTAGGGAGAGGCGGAGGCAACGTAGCCGCACCGTGTTCATCTGAACCAGTACTAAACATAAATTTATAAAAATTAACTAAAATTGCAACAAAATAATATATATGAACTCATAATTTTAAAAATACGACGGGTTTAGTGCTAAGAATCTTAAAGATTAAATCAATAAAATTTTAAATCCTAGACCCGCTTATAAGGTTAGGTGTTTTTAAACAAATGTTCTTGTTAAGGTTAAAGAAAGCTTGTTTATTGCTTATTGCTTCTGGTTTTCTTTTTCCTTATTCACAACAAGGGCGAAGATATGTGTGGCCAAGGTTGGTCAACTGAATAATCCTTCGCTGAAAAATTATATTGTATATAGAATAAAATACTATACTTGTTATTGATAAAAAAAAAAAAATAGACTTTGAATACCCTTGCATAGGCCACTAGCAAAAGGTGTTCAGATTTTGAACACCCTTATTGAATTTTCTGACTTCGCTACTGATTCACAAGGTATCCATGATCACGAGCAGTGCTACCTAATAAAGTAGACGATAACCAACTCTATGCAAGCTTAGATGTTGCATTTAGATCACAAAAACTAAACCTATGACTCAAAAATTTGCTAGTCAGAATAGGTGTTGACTCGCTATTTGTTCTTGTTTTGTGGATTGTTCTACTTTTAAGTTTTCCCCTTTTAGGACCATGTTTATAGCATGTGGATAAGTGGGACTTGTTGGTCCTCTACTTATGTTAATGTTGCACTTGTCTTGTAGCTTTTCGTCAAGTAGTTGTGATCCTAAGTTATGCAAGAAGGGCTAAGCAGCAGATGAAACAAAACAGTTTAACCAATCAGTGTTTTGCCCTTGCTATACACTGCAATTACATAAGTAAATATTACACGAAAATAATAATATAATCTTTAACCATGATTGTTATAACATTTGTAAATTACAGACGAACCTATATTCTATTGTGTTCACTCGCGGCGGAGCTAAAGTGCAGAGAACGGGTTTGGTCGAACCTAATAGTTTTAATTCGAACCTTGTATTTGTCTTAAATTTTTTACTGAATATGTGTAAATTATTAATTTAAAACCCAACAACTTAATTATATAAAATATTTTTACATTAGTCATAAGTTAGAAAATGATAAAAGATCCTCAAGATGCCGCTTAGCGCTGCATTATTGACATAAAGATTGCCGACACAAAAATTCAATGGCAAGAGTCCTATTAATGCATCGTGCCTTACACGATTAGTATAGAATGGACAAATGACATATAAACATATTTAAATATAAATTTCATTAGAATAATTTTTTTTAAAAATAATCTAGACATATTCGTGATAAACGTAATGCTTTATTTCATATGATCGACTATTATATGATCGTTTTTGTTTAAATACTTCAATTTCGTTGTTATTTTATATTTACAAGCCAAGACTTATTAATCCTCATATAGCTTTTCAGATCTTGAGATATTGTATTAACGACTATTCTTAAACAATAAACGAAACTGACCTTTGTTTAAGTTTTTTATTGAGTTCTCGTCTATAATGAAAAACTTTAGAAGTTATTTGCTTATTCTGTTTAATTATAGAGAATTTGATTTAGGCTTGAAAGAGTACATGCATTTAAGTTAGATCAAAGAAAGGGAATAAATAACATGTACTATACTACTATGGAGACGTTAAAATAATTCAATAGATCAAAAATTGAATTGTCCGTTTATCAATTCTTGCTAGACATTGATCTTATGAAAAGTTTATCCGTAATTCTAGTAGATTGCAGTTATATATTTACTATGGGCGGAGCCAATCCTTCGATTCGGCCGAACCCATTAACTTTGATTCAACTCTTACATTTGTCTTAAGAAATTCATCGAATATGTACAAATTATTAATTTAGAATACAATAACTTAAACGAATAAAATTTCAAACCCATAAATCTCAACCCAGAATCCGCCTCTAAATTATTTACATGCCAATAATTTTTTAAAAGAAAATTCACGAAAACAAAAAGAGCGAACAATTAAAAAAAACTAAAAAAAAAGTGTTTTAGTTTCGATTTTTAAGAAGATTAAATTAAACCGAATTATGAACACCCCACCAATAAAAAAAGTAAAAATGAGTATAGGCATTCAAGAAAAGAAAAGAAAAAAATAATTATCACATACTCTTGTACGTAGAATATAGTATGCTTGACCAATCATTTTCTTAGCATAGTGCCTGGTGCCTGGTATTATTCAGATCCACATGAAAAAAGTGAAAAAGTGAGCATGTGTGGCCATCTCTTATTAATCATCTTAAATACAACTCCTAGTAAGCAACACTACTAATAAAAAGGTTAATAGGCCCCATCTGAGCAAAGCTTACTGATTGTGTTACTATTATCGTAGAGACTAGAGACTATAGTAGTTACTAGGAGTACTTACTAGTTAAGTTGTTGGCTTGTTGCATATTTGTTAAATTAGAAGAGACTATTCTGATTTAACAATTTTTTTAAAACGTATATTTATAGTAATAACGGAAAAGGGCCAAATATATCTTTGTAATTGATCTCGCCCAACTATGCCTTATAAAAAGGACAATGCGGTCGTTGCAAATATAATCCGGTTTACAAGTCCGGAGTCGAATCCCACAGAGAACTAAGGTTTAGCTACAGCTGTTCACTATCACCAAGAAGACAAGCTTGAACAATTCCTAACTTATAGATATTAAGATTCTTCTGTTTAACTAATTAACTAACAAATTAAAATAGTAAATTAACAACTAACAATACTGAGGGTTAGAGAAAAGATTAAGGAGGTCTAAAGTTATGATTTCCCCAATTGTCGGAATCCTTTCCGCTATGTCTTCTATAATTTCGCCTAAGTATTCTCTACCGATCATGAGCACTCTTATTGCCGTAAATCTCTCCCGAGTAATTACGATAATTTACTGGACGCACTCTCCCGAGCTACGCTAGCTGGCTTTTAATACAGCTCACTTCAGATCGCACCCAAGGCTTCGTTATCCCTAATCCCACCTTTAAACCCTCGGTTATTGATCCCTCATATACTCTGGGAGTGGTGTTGTTCAACAACTACCTAAATATGCACTCTCTCCCGAGTTATGCATACTAAATAGGCACAGCTAATTGAGAGCTCTTCAATCAACCAGAATATAAACGTAGTTGAACAAATAGAGAAAAGCTATGGCTCAATTATATAAAAACATAACAAGAATTTATCCTACAAAAGGTTCTATCAAAACTCTAGATAACAAATTAGCTATTCATAATAGCATGTAAAACTACAATACTAAAAGTCATAACTAACAATGAAAAAAATAGGAAGAGGAAGGAAAAAACTCGTAGAAGAATTCTCCTCCTTGCTCCCAATGTGTTCTTGCCTCCAAGGGTGTTGTCTAACCCTAAAGTAGTGTCTCTCCGCCTCCTTAGGTCTAATTTGTGTCCAAAATATGTCATTCTCTTGTTCTTGGCCGGCCTCCTTTGTTTAATATAGGGTTTAGGACTTAAAATCTCATGTTTTGCACTTTAGTCCCTGAAATTTTCGCTTCCTGCCGCGGTTTTGCCACTGTCGCGGTGGAACCGCGGCCAAACATGCCCTCTGATTCTTCAGTTGTCCGCGAGTACACTCTGCCGCGGTTCTGTCGCGGTCGCGGCAAAACCGCGGTTTTTCACCCTTTTCCGTTTGGAATTTGGAAAAACGTAAAACATGAAAGTTGTAGCCCTTTGAGTTAGCTTTCCAACCATATATTGTGGAGCCCAAATGGAGTTCTGAGCAAAAAGTTATGTCTATTTTACTAGACAGTGCGCAATATGCCTCCTCAAGTCTTCGTTCGTACTTAATTATCAAATTTGACCTTCGAACACGATCCCGGCTTAATTCCTTGAGATCTTACTCAGACTTCAAAGCTTCAAATCACTTAAGTTCATTCCATAACATATATATAGCTCGGAATCACACCTACAAGGCATAAAATACACAATTAGTGCAAAACACTAGCGATTAAAGCGCAAACTCAATTAAAGTGCAGTAAATTCGAGTGTAATAAGCGACTAAAATATGCAATTATAGCCTATCATCAGTAATATTAGAAAAAGTTTAAATGTATCTCTCGTTATACTTTAAGTCAAATATACCCCTATCGTTATACTATTGGTTCAAATATATCCCTATAGTCTAAAGTGGACATCTAATCGTACGTGACACTGACATTTGATGAGTTGGATGTCACATGGCTTGTTACCTCAGCGACCCTAACCCATTTTATCCTTCTCTTCTATTTTTTTTCCACCACTGAAATTCCTTTCCTTTCCATCACTATTGCCACCATTACCACTATCATGAAAAATATTGTATTTCTAATTTTAGTCGTTTATATATGAATTAGAAGCGCTGAGGTGGCATGTCATGTGGCATCCACTTCATCAAATATCAATGTCATGTAGGATTGAATGTCCACCTTAGACAAACCTAATAGAATATGAGTATATTTGAACCAATAGTATTACGATACGAATATATTTGAATCCAAAATATAACAAAGGGTATATTTAAACCTTTTTTCTCCTAGTACAGGTATATTAGGCCCTTTGCCGTAGTAATAAATACCTACTGTCACAAAACTTTAAAACTGCATTTGGATATTTAGTGGGCGTTCGGACATGAATAAAATTTTGAGTTGTTTTTAAAAAATTTTTTGAGTGATCTGAGTGAAAATTTTGAGAAATAGCTTTTTAGAATTTTTCAAATTTTCGAAAATTTCAAAATTCATATTCAAGTGAAAATTGGAAATTTTAGGCCAAACACTGATTTTGAAAAAAAGTAAAAAAAATCTTATGTCCAAATGGGCTCTTAAACTCCATCTATGGAATTTTCATATTATAAAAAAAATTAAAGTGATCATAATATACTCCATCCCATAATTTTAGGACAAGCTCATAATTTAGCTTCCATTTAAGCACCATCAGCAACCCAATGCTACTCTCTCTCTCTCTCTGTACAGCTCAGCATATTCTCTGTCTTTGATTTTCACTCAGCATTTTCTCTCTCTAGCCCACACGGTTTTGACTCAAAATATACACGTTATTTCCATTTTTTATTCTCTCACTTTTTTGTTACTCACTTATTCGAGTCACTATTTCATTTTCTCAGCTGAAAAATTGAATTATTATTATTAATTAATAAGAATAATAATCAATTTCAGAAAGGAAGAACATAGGCAACACAACACACGTACTCTTTCTCTCTCTTTGTGTAAACGCTTTTCCTTTTTCTTTTTTTCCTCTCTCTACATTCAATCTTCCGATCTCAGGAAGAGAATACCAAATATTTTACCTTTAACGTTACAACAATCTCCCAAACCCAAATTTGTTTTTAATTTATTCCATTTGATTGATTAATTGATTCATACAAAAAAAAAAAATCAATAGATACATACCTTAACATATCCAGATTCATTGCACGCACATTCATACACACACATTTGCGTAGTTTTGTGGGAGTTTGGGTGCAGAGCTGAAATTTTGATAATATCCAAATGCATTGGTCTCGGAAGAGACCAGTTTCAGTATCATTTGATTGCTGTGTTGTTGGATCTGATGGTGAGAAAAAGAATTTTTTATTTAGATTGTTTAGGAATTTCCAAAGAGAATAATATTAAAATTTTTAATCCAACAAGCCCTAGGGGGGGCAGAGTTTTGGTGGATTGGAATTGGGATTGGGTAGTGAAGGGTGCAGAGAAAGTTACGGTGGAGAAGCAGGGAAGGAGGAAGAGATGCAGCTGCACTTCTCACCTAGCATGAGAAGTATAACAATATCGAGCAGCAGCAATAGTGGAAATGGAGGCTATGTTGGGGATTTGATGAAGATCAAGGTCGCAGCTCGCCACTTCTCCTACCGAACACTTTTTCATACCATTCTTATCTTAGCTTTCTTGTTGCCCTTTGTCTTCATTCTCACTGCTCTTGTTACCCTTGAAGGTGTCAACAAGTGCTCCTCTTTTGGTACGTTTTTTTCTCTATCTCTTTATTTTCATTTAATTATTAATCTATAAGATACTTCCCGGATCCTGATGTGTTTCTATGCAATTACTTAATTCTTTTGCTTGATGTTGCAATGTTGGTGGTTTGTTTTGCGGAATGATATTGGTTATCTTAGATGTTTTTTGAGTTGAATTGGAATTTATTATTTTTCGCTCTAATTAGAAATGTCATTGGAGTTGTTTTTATATCTAGGATTGTGTGGGATTAGGGGAAAGTTAAGGCTGAACTTAATTTTTTTTTTCATTAACTTGCTCAAGGATTTGAATTTGTTGACAAATATTCCTCTAAAAGGAGAAGGGATAGATCGATACATGATTTTGCAATGGTTACATATTCGTTTAATTTTACTCTACCCTGCTCTACCATTCATATTAAGGAATCGTTTATGCACTTTTTGGTCCACATTAGGAAGCAAAGTGTGGATTGAGTCCGAACTGTAGATGTCTGAGTGCATGGTGTTTTATGGGAGGGGGAGGGGGATGAAATTGCTTAGTGTTGTTTCTAGTAATTTGCACGTATGGTAATTAGTAAGCGCTTCTCATTTATGTAGCTTACTACTATTTATCTCAAGTATATGTAACCAATGCGTATACTCGAGTCTGGTTAACGTTTGTTTCTTATGCGTGTAGCATTAAGTATCCTGAATAACAAGTTCCTGTTGGATCACGTGTTATGATCACATCTGTGAGTTGTTATTGGATGCCTTCTAATGTTATTTTTTCGTTCCACGGAATGAAAAGGAAGCTTTTCTTGGCGGGACCTTTTTCGATTTGTGGGTGGGGGAATTTTTGAAATACCAGTGTGCCAAGAACCCTGCTTGGTAGTGTTGGTCTTGGTTATGATGTTCCTAGTTAATGTTTCCTTTTGTCACCCAATCTTACTTCAAATATTGTTGGTTATGAGGGTTCCCTTTCTATATTTTTTATCCTTCCATTTTTCTTGCATAATATCATTTCATTTTCTTCTCCTTGGCATTCAGATTGTTTAGGTAGAAGATTAGGACCAAAGCTTCTTGGACGAACTGATGATTCAGGAGTAAGTAAATTTCATTCTACATTGTTTGTTGCTTTTGTTGCATTCCAATCTGTTGCAAAGTTTGTACGTGGAATTCTGTTTCTTGACCCATCTCTATGTCATTGCTTCTTTGTTGCTCTTTAAGCAGAGGCTGGTCAAGGAATTTGTTAAGATCCTCAATCAAGTGAACTCTGAGGAAGTACCTGCTGGCTTGAAGCTCCCAGAGTCATTTAATCAACTTGTTGTTGAAATGAAAAACAACAAGTACAGCGCAAAAGAATTTGCTTTGATGCTAAAGGGAATGGTATGTACACGTAAATCTTCTCTAGCTTTCTTTGAAGACATATTTACTTGGTGTGTGCATGTCCAGTAGCCTTATTTTGCGCATGCCTTTCTGTTGGGCATTACTCGGGCCAGGGATTAGGTTGAGTTACTTCCTGACCCCCACTTTGGTTTTTAGTGTGCACAGGCGCAGAAAGATATAGTCCTTCTCAGCTCAACTTTGTGTTGAATTTGCTATTTTGCAGATGGAGAAATCTGAAAGGGATATTAGGGAATCAAAATTTGCAGAGCTGATGAATAAACACTTTGCTGCAAGTGCAATTCCTAAAGGCATTCACTGTCTTTCGCTGCGGTTGACTGATGAGTACTCCTCAAATGCTCATGCACGCAGACAGTTGCCGTCACCAGAGCTACTCCCTCTACTATCTGACAATTTATTGCATCACTTTGTAGTGTCCACTGATAACATCTTGGCTGCGTCAGTTGTTGTCAATTCTGCCCTGCAGTCATCTCTGAAGCCTGAAAAGATTGTTTTCCATGTTATCACTGATAAGAAAACATATGCTGGCATGCACTCATGGTTTGCTTTGAATCCTGTCACTCCTGCTCTTGTGGAGGTTAAAGGTGTTCATCAGTTTGATTGGTTGACAAGAGAAAATGTTCCAGTGCTTGAAGCAGTCGAGAGCCATCATGGTATTCGGAAATACTACCATGGAAATCATGTTACGGGTGCCAATCTCAGTGACACAACTCCGCGATCTTTTGCCTCCAAATTGCAGGCTCGAAGTCCAAAGTATATATCTTTGCTCAATCATCTTCGCATATATTTGCCAGAGGTACCTCTTTCTCATATCCTGTAAACTGTTTTCTGTTTCTCTTAAGTATGTTTTGCAGGGTGCAATTCCAGTGTCTATTCTACTTCCATTCCTCTCTCACAGGCACATGGACATTCTTGTATTCTATTGAAGTAATGCCTGGCGAGAAAAGTTTCCAATATATAAATAGGGTCAATCAGCAGGCTTAAGCATGTGAATGAGAAACTTTGGATAGCTTAAGGAACATGCACAAGGCCTGGTTTAGCGAATGTTCTTTGCATTATTGTTCTAAACCTAAAATAAGTTGATCAAATTTCTCATAATATGAAATTTAGCCAATTTTATATGACATTGAGACTTCTTGCTTAAAATGTTGTGTAGACATATTTATAAGCAGAGCCTAGAGGTTAAAGTGTTCCAATGCTTATGCAGATAGTATTTCTTCATTTTGCTAAAGCCTAAGAGTTTTTTTCCGCTCCAGAGATCATTTACTTTACACAAACATGCCCATAAAATGGAATAGCCAACTCTTCTTTGTGACTGTCCTGAACCACATTGGCCAGTCAAAGTTCCAATATCATCTTTCCATCCAAGACGAGACTCTAGCACCCCAGATTCTTATATAGTTCTCTAATTACTCTTTATGGAGAGTGAATCACAGTTTTAATCAGATTTTGCTTTTGTTATTATCTTCTTCTTGTTCTGATAATATTGAAAATGTCTTTGCCAATACTCCGAGTTTGGCATCCCCAAGCACTTCTTTCTTTTCAGTAAGAATTTTATGCGACAATACTTTTAGGTTTCCTTTCTTTACTCCCAACAATACTTGGAGCAACGGTAAAGTTATCTCCATGTGATCTACAGGCCACGGGTTCGAGTCGTGGAATCAGCCGCTGATGCTTGTATCAGGGTAGGCTGCCTGCCCCTTGGGGTAAGGCTCTTCCTCGGACCCTGTGTGATGCGGGATGCTTTGGCCTTTGTGCACTGGACTGCCTTTTTTTTGTTTGTAGTTTTCCCCTTTAGATCTTACATGTAATTCGCTCCCCAGTCCTGCATTTGTGTGGATATCCACTCACTTTTTGAAATAGCTACGTGAGATTTCTCTGGTGTTGTACTTTGCAGCTCTTCCCAAACCTTGACAAAGTGGTTTTCTTAGATGATGATGTTGTAATTCAGCGAGATTTATCTCCCTTGTGGGACATTGACCTTCATGGTAAGGTCAACGGAGCAGTTGAGACTTGTAAAGGTGAAGATAAGTGGGTGATGTCTAAGCGATTCAGAAATTACTTCAATTTTTCTCATCCTCTAATAGCAAAGCATTTGAACCCGGATGACTGTGCATGGGCTTATGGGATGAATATCTTCGATTTGCGTGCATGGAGAAAGAAGAACATTACGGATACTTATCATGCATGGCTTAAAGAGGTATGCAGATCTCTTATGCTTTGTGATTTAAAAGAAGAATCTTTAGTTATAAATAAATAAATAAATAAAAAAGAATCCTCGGTCATCTGAGTTCCAGCATCGATGTGATTAGATTTTTGATCTTGCTAGAGTGTTGTAATTCTTCTGCCAATCCTGTTTGTCTGCCTCTTAGTTGTCCACTTTGTAGCTCATATAGCTTTTTCTATTGACATGTTCGTCTAGGAGGACTGAGTTTCTCTTAAACTTCAGTATTTCTACTACTTAGTTTTATGTAATTTTGCTACTTTTATTTCCCGTTTTTGACATAAAAATATAGTGATTAAGGATTTGAAGTCATACATTTTTCAGGTCAAAGGGTCTTCATTTGCTAATGCTGTTCTAATTATTAAAGATTTGATCTCATCAAATATCTCTAGATTCTGAGTAGATATTGTTGAACTTTTAATCATTGTAGAATCTGAAGTCAAACTTGACAATGTGGAAGCTTGGAACGCTACCTCCTGCTTTGATTGCATTCAAGGGTCATGTTCACCCAATTGAACCCTCGTGGCACATGCTTGGCTTGGGCTATCAGAATAAGACCAATGTCAATAATGTGAAGAAGGCTGCCGTAATCCATTACAATGGCCAGGCTAAACCTTGGCTTGAGATAGGCTTCGAGCATCTCCGTCCTTTCTGGACCAAGTTCGTTAACAGCTCCAACGATTTTATCAGGAATTGCCACATATTGGAGTAGTCAATGGTTTCAAGGACAACACAGGAGAATTTTAAAAGCCACAGGCTTGCAAACTTTCTTGGTGCTAGGGAACTTCAATTCCAGGTGACAAGGAGATTCTGACACTTGGCTAATTGCCCGGATATATTCAGGTTTTCAGATTTGCTGCTTTGACTCCTACAAAAGAGAACCTGTATCTCTAGCATGGGCATGAGATACATTCTTTCAGTCTGTAAAATAGAAGTTGGTCGCCTAATAATATTGGTTGGACAAAGGACAATATTTTTTGGCCTCTTATCTGGGGTGTAGCCTACCCTTTATTATATTGTAGCTTAAGAGGCAATGACGGGGCGCCCAGGAAAATGCTCATTATTGCCATCAGTGATACAAGTTGGTGCATTGCAAGAAAAAAAGCTAGGCGCTGGCCCTGTTTAGAGGCTCCCGCATTGCCCCAATTTAGCCATAGAGATGATTCTTTTAACCTATATATTTCATTCCCTTGTTAGTTTTGTTGTTATTACTCCACGTTTCTACCGTTTCTTGATTCAATCATCTTGGTCATATTAGACTGTAGGCTATGGAAATTTGGTTCACATAGTTGGGAAACTCTCTTGGTTATTATTTTTGTACTTGTTTTGTATGATTCATGAATCATGATATACAATTGATATGTGCAGATTCTTTTTAAGAAAAGTTTTCCACTCTTACCTTTTTGCTTCTGTTAACGTGGGTTGGCAACTTGGCAAGGTTTGATATTTCAAGACATTTCATTTACATATATGTCCTCAAGGGAGTTGATTACTAGCAGGTAATAATCGAAATACAGATTGAGGATCACTATTTTAATTCCGTGAACTAATAGTGTGTAGCTTCATTAAACTTTACTGCTAGTATTATAATTATTTGCTCTATTATTGTATTATTTAACTTAAAAATATTCTGTTATTCATCATGTTTTTGTTCGTGAGAGGAATTGTAGGACCCGTCAACTCTACTCCAATAAGCAACGCGTTTTGTACACGGATGGAAGAATTCCACCTTCAGGTAGCCGGAGAAGGAGGGTAGGGGACACTACGTAGCCGCTTTCAGAATAATAGCCGAAAAATATATTATTTTTTGTGTATATATTTCGTATGTTATATTCAAAAATTATACAAATTTTATATACATTTTCGACTATCCAATATAAATAGTTACTAGCGCGGGCTAAAAGTGAAAAAAGCCCGTTTTTTAATAAATTCTTAAGGCGAGATTACCTCGTAAACAGTGATAAGGAAAGATTAGAAAATGAGGGGCATTATCCTAATCATCGGATATGGTTAATTAGTGAAACCAAAATTTGGGGGAAAAAGGTTTTAATGTACTTATTATGGGTTTGATAAGTAACAGTGAGAATCACTAGGTGGTCAAAGTAGAAATTGATAAATAAATCCTGCCGAGGAAAGTAAGGCCCCGTTTGGCCATAAGTTTTCCCAAAATAAATTTGGGATTTATTTTCAAAACTCATGTTTGACCATAAATTTTGCTCATATTTTGGCTAAATTCCAAATTTCAAATCCCAAAATCAGCTATTGGGCCAAAATTCTAAAACTTGGGAATTATATACATGTTTTTCCAAAATAAAGTTGGAAAATATATTTTGAAAGCGTATGTCCAAACACATTTTCATCTTCAAACCAAACTTCACCCAAATCAGATTTTTCAAAATAAATTTGGAATTTATGGCCAAACGCTAGCTAATATGCTCTAATCTCATATAGTGCATCGTGCCAGCCTTGTTTTTGTGTAGCCCTGTTTCGTAACTTTCAATATTAAATAAACTAAATTAGATAAGAATCCCTTTTAATCCACTCAAAGGATAAAAAGAAGCAATAAAGATTCCTATGTAAAGAAAGGTTTCAGAAAATAACCAATTTCGAGTTCAATAAAACAAATCTTTTATTTATTTTTAATCACATAAAGGGATACGAAAGCTATACGGGAGAAAATTAAGAATAAACTCACGCTAATTATTAAACGCTTACTTCAATAACAATAACAATAATAACAACAATTCAGTATATTCCTACAAAGAGGATATGTGGAGGGTAAGATGCCCTATTTTGGACTATTTCCGATTACACATATTAACTTACCTTTTATTAAAAACAAAAAGTGAGAATAATTGTACTAATAATAATAAAGAGAAAATAAAAAGGGGGAAAGTTCCAAGAAGAGAAGATGTCGATAATTCCATAGAGTGAGGAAGAGAAGGCGAAGGGAACAAAGAAGAGAGTTACTTCATTGACCGAAGATGTAGAGAGAGAGAAGAAGACTTTGAAAACTCCGAAACTGCCGATTTTTCTTCATCTTCTCCCTCTTCTTTTTCCCCCACCACTTTCCTTTTCTTTTTCTTCTTATTATTATTAATAAAAAAGTATTATTTTATTTTCTTATTTTAAATTCTTAATGCATTACACGTATTACCTACCCTTTCTTTTTCTTCTTACCTAGAATAGTTTTGTAGCTCTCTCTTGCCTTGAGAGGAAAATCATATGAAATTAATTTGTTGGTTAAAAAGAGGACAATTTCCAGATCAGTTTTTCCTATCAGTAAGTAACACCATGCATGAATTTTCTTCTTTTTTTCGTATTAAAGATCCATTCTTTTTTTTTGCAGAATTATAACTTTGATGATTACTTGACGATTCCAGTCTGTAGTTTGAGTAGATGTTTTAACTATTTTCTATTTTTAAATGCTTATTTGACTTTTGAGATGCCTAAATTTAGTGATTTATTGGTTAATTTTACCTTACAGTATTGATTATTGAATTTCTTTTGTTGGTTGTATAGCATGTTATTGTTTAAATTCTATTTTGACTCTGTTTTTTCTTCCTCTTAATAATCTAATCTAAGAAAGTTTTATAATTTGTTTAATTTTGCTTGCTTTTATGTATATATTGTCAATATTGACATCTGATAGTCTCTTATGAATTTATAATTTGTTTTTTTCTGAAGATTTAAGGCTGGGATTTGGAAGTTTGATGAGATCCATAGAGTGTCAAGAACCAAAGACTAAATTCTTTGGTCCTGTGAGCTCCTACAATTGTGTTAATTAAGGCTAAACAGCTTTTAGGAAGATTCCTTGTGTTGGGGTTTGTTTTGTAATTTGGAACAAGGATGTCTGCAGCTCAAGATCAACTGGAGATCAAGTTTAGATTGATTGATGGAACAGACATTGGTCCGAAGAGTTTTTCTGCGGCTACAAGCGTTGCGACTTTAAAGGAGAACATCCTTGCTCAGTGGCCTAAAGGTTAGTTTAGTCTTTCAATAGCTGTTAATTGTGTGCGAGTTTTTCATTTACTCAAGATTTCTGTTGGATGCTTGATTGCTCTGAGAACCTTAATCGTGGTTGTTAAGACTCCAAAATCACTTTGGAGTTTTCACCAAATTGATGTCAATTGCCTAGATTGGCATAGTCTATGATCTGTAGTTGTGACTTATGTTAGATATCCAGCTCTTTCGATAGTTCCTTTACTTATGCCTCTATAGAGAAATTTTGTTGGGACTCTGAATAAAAGAAATTTTTACATGTTTGTTTTTCAGATAGTTGAGGCGCTTTGCGGCGTCAATCAAACAGTGGCATACTTCCTCTTGAGATTGTTCTAGGCTTCTCTAAAGAGATAGTATTAGCTAAGAAAGTTGACATAGTAGTCTCTGATTGTTCAGATGACATGAACCTCTGGCTAATCAAGCCTTTCTAGTTCAAATAGTCTGAGCACGTTCATGTCTTTCATTTAAAACCTACATTTTCAAAGCACCAAGTTCCGATGGCAGTATGTTCATTCATATCGTTTAGAAGGATATATTACATTCACACTTTGCTAAGTACATCAAAGCCTTGACTGAACTTTAAGCTTTGCACAGTTCACCAGAGCAATTAGAGAGTAAATCCTGTTTCTCAGCTTTAGAGAGGACTTCAAAAGCATTAAGCTGCAATACAACAGCATACCCAGTGTAATCCAGCATAGTAGGGTCTAGGAGGGTAGTGTGTACGAAGACCTTACCCCTACCTAGTTGAGATAGAGAGGCTGTTTCCAATAGACACTCGGCTCAGGAAAGCATAAGCACAACAGTACTGAAAAGAAAAACAACAAGAAACAACAGCAATTAAGCTGCAATGCAATCTAAAAATGGCAAAGAAAAAGCTAGCAATTTAGAAATTGAGCAATTTTCTCAAATTGCATTTTATATTTTTAAGATTATAAGTTTCCTGGGTTCATTCTTGATTTTGAAGTCATGTTTCCCTGAAACGTGTATCGTATTTAACAGAGAAGGATAATGGTCCACGGACAGTAAAAGATGTCAAGTTAATCAGCGCTGGAAGAATACTGGAAAACAACAGAACAGTGGGTGACTGCAGAAGCCCATTATGTGATATTCCAGGAGGAGTTACGACCATGCATGTGGTTGTTCAACCACCAGCTCAGGAGAAAGGTCAGCTTAAAATCACTAAACATATTGATGACATATACATAAATGGAAACTGAAAGCTGTATTTACAATGAATTCCCTATAGTATGTTTGATTCATGTTCTTTCCTCTGTCTTTTGCCATTTTCCTTTCTAGGATATGTTCTCTTTTGTTGTCTCGCTGTTTCTGAACTAATGTTTGTGCTTGAATACCACTGGTGGAACAGAGAAAAAAGCATCGGATGACTTGAAGCAGAATAAGTGCCTCTGTGTTATACTATGATATGCAGTTCCAACAGAGGGATGGCTCTATGCAAGGTAGGTGCTATTTTTTTTGTTTTGTTTTTGTCATTGACAGATATCAAATTCTGTAAACTGACGTCTTGGGCCCTCTACTTTCAGATAAAGACTGGTGGCTGTTAATGATACTGAAATTGGTGATTAGTGACAAACATGAGTTGTTGGCATGACGTCCATTCTCAAGATCGTGTATGGTCTGGTCTCATTTTCTTTTGTATTTGCTGCTTTTTTAAAAGTGCTTTATGGGCGCAAAGTCCATTCTGCATTGATTGAAAATTTGTGTTGCTGTCAAGTATACCATTTCATCATATTTGTAGGACTCTGTTGTCTGTACAAAATACGAATTAACTCGTCGGATAAATTCATAATTTAATCTTGAATATCTTCTTACCTTGGTCGATGTAATATAGATATGAAAAGGATTTGGAATATATTGCATTTGAAATCCAAGGATTTCTCTACTCCAGAATCTGTATTCTCAGCAGTACACGACTGACTTTTGCTGCTTTTTTGTGTTTCTTTTTCAAAGGCTCTGACCTTCCATTTGTTTCTTTTGCTCTCAATTCGGCCACAACAATCAGCCAATTGGTGATTCGTCATATCCTCTCATCGCTGATCTGTATAATATGGATTATTCTTGGCCTTGATTTCAACTGATACGTTCAATGGTTAAGAAATATTAGTACTGTGGACAACAAAAGATCATAGATTGTTGGGGAGGGATCGTTGTCAAATTGGGCTAACTAGCAATTCTTGGGCACTATTTTAAAGCATCTGCTACAACTCAAAGATATTGTGTCATCAAATATGTGCACGTTTTATTTCACTAAGAGATAACATGTCTCTCTCCCAACCCCTTGAAACATGATCAGCTTATTGAGATATAAGGGGTCATTTGGTACAATGGTGGGATATCCTATGGGATCGGATATCCCAAGGGATTAGTTATTCCACCTTCTATGTGGGATAACTAATCCCATCGTTTGTGTAAAAGTTATCCCGGGATTAGTTAATACACCAACCTAAACATTGGATAAAGTTAATCTTACATTTTATTCCGGGATTATCATTCTTATCCCATGTACCAAACGAGAAGACATATTGAGTAGTGTCCTTACATATGCTTCTGGCACTGTTATGGTCCAGCAAATCTAGGACTTATAATAGCGAGTTCAGAATGAGTTTAATCTAACGTGTATATATATATATATATATATATATATATATATATATATATATATATATATATATATATATATTAGCATAAATTTTGGTTTTGACATATGTACTTATGGATCGAAGCTGAAAGCAATATTAGTGAATTTGTTGAACCTGCTCATGTTCTTGATCTGTCGCTGGTTATGGTTGTGTTTTTGAAGTCTAGAGTTGACTACTCTTCGTTCAGAAAATGAACCAAACTTTGGACTTACTACATTTTTGCTATGTATACGTACATCATCATGCAAGAATATTGCAATTTTGGACAGGTAAGAAAGGTCTAAACGAATAGAGTGTAGTTATAGTTAAAATTCGATTCGCAATTAAACTACTCCATTATTCTTGGAGTAACTACCCGATTATTCTTGGAATTTTTTGTTAACGTTTACTCATCCATTCGATAACTTCTTTCTTTATGAAATCAAAATTTGAAAAAGTTTTATTAATAAATCTCTAGAAATATCCTAAGTACATGTAGCTTCTCTCTTGTAAAAACTATACTAAATTATCATGATTAAGTTATGAACTAATATTTAATAATAACAATTGAATTTAAAGATACGTGTCATGTATTTATTAAGTTGGTGTAAACATTCATCCTTCCTCTTCCTCACAGAGCCGGTCTGAAGTTTTTCTTTTTCTCCACAGCCATTAACTTTAATTAGTTCCAATTTTACCCCATTTCTTAATAGAGTGTTTGGACTGGGGAGAATTCTTCTGAAAAAACTTTCTTTTTAAAAAAAGAACTTGTTGGGTTAGAGCTTTTTTACTTAGGATGGAGAATTGTCTTAAACTCTAGATCACAATAGCTGCTACACGGTTAATATTTCTTTCACAAAATAATTTCTCCAAGAAAAATCTTTTTTCAGAAATTATTTAAATCTTGTCTCAAAAGGAATGCCACGTTGTTTATTTCTTATAAAATTAGAAATTGGTACACTTTTTTCTTTTTTTCATAAATAAAAATGGGTAGACTAGAACAGTGTAGTTGAATGGAGAAGCTGGTGACAGGATCCTACATGTTCCCCGTGGGCCCCAGAGATTACCATCAAATGTGCCAGGTGTATGAACATAACTGACGCGCTTTCTCTCACGTTCCTGAACGCTCTAGCTTCAAAACTTCAGTCCTCTCCACATACTTCCCTTTTATAATTTTGTTGCTGGAACCTACGAGAACACTCCACATCGGCTCCCTACCGCGGCTCCACTTTATTATATTCTCACGCAAAGTCCCTCACTTTTTCCTTAATTACCATAAACTCCCCCTATCCACTGCAAACTTCTCGACTTCTCGTTACGTTGAGTGAATAAAATCACCGGTGCAACAGATTTTGTTTACCGGAATTGAACGATAATGTCAACAGTGACGTCAATTTCCGGCGTTCAACTTTGCGTTCCTTCTTCTTCCAATTCTTCAAGCCGATTAACTCTATTTTCTTCTCCGTCGGTGAACTTCTGTGGCAAATCTCGAGTTCTCAAGCAGTTTAATTCGTTGAAATTGAAGAGAAAAGATGTGCTCTTCACTAGAAAAACTGAGAAGCTGTCCAGAAGCTCCAGGTTTACCGTACGTTGTGATGCTTCGGGTGGAAAGGTAACCAACTTATTCCTGTACTTGTGCATTTTTACTTCTAGTTCTATTTTGAATTTTACCTCGATGATTAAAAACTACTAATTGTTTTATTACAAAGTAATGTCAAAGTGTGAAAAAAAAGTGGTACTTATGGTATGAGCTATATGTTTAGAGTTTTGAGCTAAATTTATGTGAAAGTGAGCAGTCTGCGTTTGCTCTTTTTTCTATCTGGGAGACTCTGCGTCTGTGTGTTGTGTGTTTGGGCCTCTTGGGATTGAAGAGTGAGAAACTTGTTTGGAAAATGTGTGCGACATACCCATATAGCCATATAGACCAATTCCCCCTAAAATGTCTTGGAATGAATGAGCCGTAAGCAAAGGATTCATATAGCAATACCAGTCAGTTGAGATTAAACTATGTAAGGCTATTTACAGAACCCTTAATTGAGACAGGCAATTATTTGATTTGGAATGGAATGGACCTAAATAAAGCGGAATGTTATGGAGGATTACATAGCTGACCTTGACTGATTTGAATTGAGGAGTAATTGATTGAGTATTATTCTGGACTCTATCGAATTAATTGGTTACGTAATGGCAGATTACTCAGCAAGAATTTACGGAAATGGCATGGCAAGCAATTGTTTCATCGCCAGAAATAGCAAAAGAGAACAAGCATCAAATAGTAGAGACTGAGCACTTGATGAAGGCACTGTTGGAGCAGAAGAATGGACTGGCTCGTCGTATATTCTCCAAGGCAGGTGTAGATAATACCCGGCTTTTAGAGGCTACCGACAGATTTATTCAACGCCAACCGAAGGTATGCTCTGAATCAACTCAATCTTCTGCTAATCATATGCCATGTAAAGTACTCCTGCTTAGAAATGTTTAATGTACAAGTATCATTAACAATTAGTCTTTTCAGAATTGAAGTGGAAATGTGTCGAATCTGTTGCGTTGCATCTTCTTCACTTGCCATCCATGTAGAGTTTAGCTCAGCGTATCGCTCTTACAAGCTGCCATTGTCATGTTAATAGTTGTCACTCTATCTTAAATAGACTGAGAACTTTCTAGTTCCTACATGCCCGTTTTCAAGCATGCTAGGTTTTTATGGTAAAAATTTTGTTAAGGTTTACTTTGCGCACATAAAATTCTTTCCCAACTCAATTCAGCATGGAGCACATTATTATTCTAATTAGTGTCAATTCTAAAGAGAATGGATTCAAGGGAGAAGTAAAGAAAGAATCAAATGAAGTTAGTGGAGGACGTCCCTTTTTTTGCCTTTTAATTATCATGCCCATATCACTCCCTAAATATTCTGAATGTGTCAGTGCCTACTTTTGGAGCTAACATGAATCGACAAGCTTGAGAAGAAAGCTTATATAATTGTTAGACTAGCTGAGTTGAGCTCTCTTTGTATCTCGATTGTGTAAAGAAATGAGCTTAGGAGACCTTACACTGGCTCATTTAAGAGACGAGCTTAGGAGAGCTTATAACCGAGAAATTCTCGAGGGCCATTAGCGCATGGTTAAAAAACCCTCTACCCTTCTCCACTTAAATACCATACTTCTTTCTGCTGCAGGGTCCGACTCTGTGACGTGCATCTAATCAATACATCACGCATTACTCTCTTACCACTAGACGAGAGCTCCGGGAGCCAAAAAAGAGCCCTCATTTTTTCTCCAACTTAATTGGTTCAGTGGAAAATGATTGTTTCCATTTAGCATGTGATTTAGCTGTGAGCTTAACTGGCTATAAATGAGTTTACAATCAGGCATGACATCAAGTACTTCCTATGTTCTATGTTATGTGGCATTTTTGTCAAAGAGGTTTTTCTTTGACCGTGATTTTCTTAAATACTTTGAATTGTTAACTATTGTGACTTAAGTTCGAACACCTAGAACCTCAATTCTACCTTTACATACCCAAACAAGTACAATTAGGACGCCGTTCGGCTTGGCTGTTTTACAGCTTTACCCATCTGACGGATCTAGAATAGATGGACATTTACTTCGTGATATGCAGTTAATATTTCGATTCTATGATAGCTCGGCCATCTGGCTTTTCATATCATTGGTCAAATATTGGAGGAAGTTCCAAACTTCCATTGATGCTGAATCATCCGAATTAAATCTTTTAAGATATTACTTCACGTCTTTTGAGATCTTTTCTAATAGAAGTAGAATAACAAGCTGAATCTTTCTTCTTGGCTAATGAAATCTTGCCAGGTTCTTGGTGAGTCAGCTGGTTCTATGTTAGGCCGGGATTTGGAAGCTCTGATACAGAGAGCCAGAGAGTTCAAGAAAGAGTACAATGATTCCTTTGTGTCAGTTGAGCATTTGGTGCTTGGCTTCGCACAAGATAAACGATTTGGGAAGCAATTGTTTGCTGATTTCCAGATTACCCAGAAGACGCTGAAAGATGCCATCCAATCCATAAGGGGACGCCAAAATGTTATTGATCAAGGTAATGAGATCATTCCATAATTAGCAGAGAACTTCAACTAATTGCGTATTCGAAACTTGTCAGTAATTGTAAGAGAAAATGTAGTTAACTCGGTCATGGACCATTATACTTGGATATTCTCCCTTTTATGTGATACAGGGAGCTGCTTCCTTGTGTAATCCTGAATGTTTATTCGAAGGTTTGACTGGGTTTTAGCTTCTTAGTTGACTACAATCCTAGTTTACCAGCACATTTCTATTCCCCACAATAAATCTCGTGTACACACTCTTGCAGATCCTGAGGGGAAGTATGAAGCACTAGAAAAATATGGAAAAGATCTAACTGCTATGGCAAGAGCAGGAAAGCTTGACCCAGTTATAGGCAGAGATGATGAGATTCGTAGATGCATACAAATTCTCTCCAGGAGAACAAAGAATAACCCAGTGTTAATTGGTGAGCCTGGAGTTGGGAAAACTGCAATCTCTGAAGGGTAAGTTTATACTTCATACTAAATACATAGAAGAGGGAATCTAAGTATCTGATTTAAAACTCCAATTTACATGGTCCGTTGGTCTCTATTTGCTATATCTTTCAAGAATACTGCAGCTATTGCTTATAACTTACGTTCTTCTCTTCCTGTTTGATAGGCTTGCACAGAGAATTGTGCAAGGAGATGTACCTCAAGCTTTAATGAATCGACGGGTTAGTGATCAAGAAATCTGCTTTTGTTTTCACCTGAATTCGTGAAAGAAAAATATCTTGATTTATTAACCTATCTGGTTCCTCTGTGCAGTTGATATCTCTTGATATGGGTGCGCTGATAGCTGGTGCAAAATATCGTGGCGAATTTGAAGACAGACTAAAGGCTGTGCTTAAGGAAGTAACAGACTCCGAAGGGCAGATCATCCTTTTCATTGATGAGATACATACTGTTGTTGGGGCAGGTATGTTCTCAGGAAACATCAGCTGATGAAAAAATGCTACTACATATGTTATGTGATTGGAAGTTAATATTTGTTGTCTTTCTCCTTCCCTTGAGTCCTTGTATTACTTTTTTCCGTTGTGGTAGTGGGAGCGTGAATGTCTCTCAGCCCATGTCGAATGGCCTATAGATCATGCTACATAATTGAGATCTTTCGTCCTGTATTTGGGGCTCATCCAAATCTAAACAAATATTTTTGGTTCGGCACATGAAAAACAATGTTATTTGGTTATTTCAGGTGCCACTAATGGTGCAATGGATGCTGGGAATCTCTTGAAACCGATGCTCGGTCGAGGAGAATTACGATGTATTGGTGCAACTACCTTGGATGAATACCGTAAATATATCGAGAAAGATCCTGCCCTGGAACGTCGTTTTCAGCAAGTTTATGTTGACCAGCCTACGGTTGAAAATACCATCTCTATACTTCGTGGACTGCGTGAAAGATATGAGCTGCATCATGGGGTCCGCATTTCAGACACTGCACTTGTTGATGCTGCAGTTCTCTCGGACCGTTATATTAGTGGACGCTTTCTACCTGACAAAGGTGAGAACTAGATCCGACTTCTGAGAAACTGCTATCTTTAGAGCTAGCTGTTATTCCCTTTTAATAGTATAACTACTTCATTATGGCATGGGACCTAGAAAATTGAAGCTCCATTAACTTTATTATGTAGTTTTGATTTCAAATATAGGAGAAAGAGATCGTCTTTGAGTTTGCATGGTTTAGCTTGCAATATGGGTTTTGGTCCTGCCTGTGGATTTTGAATCCTATTTCCTGTCTAACCAGTGATTATCACTTATTTCAAGAGTAAAAGCTAATGCCCTTATCAAATAAAAAATAAATAAAGCTATTACATCAATTAACGACATTTGAACATAGCCTCTTGAAAAAACTATAGCAACAGAAACAATTTGAGCAGCTTTATTTTCTTGAAGTTTGGTAATCATCTAAGTGTTCCTTGCTCAATAAGCATACACTAAATGCATGCAATTGACCTGCAAAAATGTGGTGTCCAATATGCTTGTGCTTCTTGGTCTTACTGTTGGTGCTAAAAATGCTGATGTTCTCAAAATGCAGCTATTGATCTAGTTGATGAAGCAGCTGCAAAACTGAAAATGGAGATTACCTCAAAACCTACAGCCCTTGATGAGATCAATCGTGCAGTTTTAAAGTTGGAGATGGAGAGGCTATCTCTAACTAATGATACAGATAAAGCATCAAAAGATCGGTTAAACCGCCTTGAGGCTGAATTGTCTCTTTTAAAGGAGAAACAAGCAGAGCTGACTGAGCAGTGGGAGCATGAAAAAACTGTCATGACTCGCATACAGTCGGTTAAGGAAGAGGTATGCAACTGAAGTCTCTTTATGTAACAAGTGCGTCTTTTACTTATCATGCTCTTGATCGGAAATGCACTCATATTCTGACCCATCAATTGAATTAGCTGTACGAGCAGTTTGTAAATGATTTAGATTCAGGGTGGTGCTTGATTAACCTTCTTGAAAACAGATTGACAGGGTAAATCTTGAGATCCAGCAAGCAGAGCGGGAATATGATCTTAACCGTGCTGCGGAACTGAAGTATGGGAGTCTAAACTCCTTGCAGCGTCAACTTGCTGCTGCAGAAAAAGAGCTAGATGAGTATATGAAGTCTGGAAAATCGATGCTGAGAGAAGAAGTTACTGGGAATGATATTGCGGAGATTGTCAGTAAGTGGACTGGAATTCCTGTTTCTAAGTTACAACAGTCAGAGCGGGAAAAGCTGCTGCATCTGGAGGAAGAGCTACACAAACGTGTTGTTGGTCAAGATCCAGCAGTGAGAGCAGTAGCAGAGGCAATTCAGCGCTCGCGTGCTGGACTTTCAGATCCTCATCGTCCTATTGCCAGCTTTATGTTCATGGGTCCCACTGGAGTTGGAAAGACGGAGCTAGCTAAGGCGCTTGCTAACTATTTGTTCAATACTGAAGAAGCACTTGTGCGCATTGATATGAGTGAATACATGGAGAAGCATGCAGTTTCAAGATTGATAGGAGCTCCACCTGGTTATGTCGGGTATGAGGAAGGAGGGCAGTTGACGGAGATTGTTCGCAGGAGACCATATGCGGTCATATTGTTTGATGAAATTGAAAAAGCCCATGCAGATGTATTTAATGTGTTCCTCCAAATTTTGGATGATGGTAGGGTGACTGACTCACAAGGACGCACTGTGAGTTTCACCAATACTGTTATCATCATGACATCGAATGTTGGTTCACAATATATCCTCAATACGGATGATGACGATGTGCCGAAGGAAACAACTTATCAAAATATAAAGCAAAGGGTGATGGAGGCTGCGCGTGCAGTATTCCGTCCTGAATTCATGAATCGGGTTGATGAATATATAGTATTCCAGCCTCTTGATCGCAACCAGATCAGTAGCATTGTGCGATTACAGGTAACCTACTCTTTAAAATCTTGAAATATGCTTGCTTTAGTTTGCACATACTTTCTTGGCTTGCCAATGCTGAAAAAAGATGATTGAATCTCATAGTAGAGTACATAATTGATGGTGTTCCTGAATCGTTGGATTGAATTGCGTGGGATATTAATGAGTCAAGTTTTTTGGGTTCTTGCAGCTTGAGAGAGTACAGCAAAGATTAGCTGATCGCAAAATGAAGATTCAAGTGAGCGATGCTGCTATTCAACTGCTTGGGAGTCTTGGTTATGATCCCAACTATGGAGCACGGCCAGTGAAGCGGGTGATCCAGCAGAATATTGAGAATGAATTGGCCAAAGGAATCTTAAGAGGAGATTTCAAGGATGAGGACACTGTTTTAATAGACACTGAGGTCACAGCATTCTCCAATGGACAACTTCCTCAGGAGAAGCTAGTGTTTAGAAGATCAGGATCTGGTTCAGATTCTCCAGCAGAGAACGAAGAAGCTTTCTCTCAGAAACTATGAGGCTGCGCATAAGAATCTTACACGTGGAGACTAGACGATGCACACTATGATCTGCTTTCTTGTATTATAGATTTTGGTTATAGGTCTTTCACGGCTGTGAATAGCTAATACATATACTTGAATAAATATGAGTTTTTGCCTTTTTATATAACATCTTAGCTTGATGAAATTTGAGGGCAGTTCACCCGTGCTTTGTGCAATCTTAGCTAAAGAGTGGAGGTTGACTTAAAAAGTGAGATAATAGGAGGTTTTATGTATTAATTTCAAGATGAATTAACAAATGAGGAAGTTCCTATGTGACTCTTATCTTTTAGGCATGTACATTGTACTGTAGCGAGTTAGCGATTGCGGTTCAGTTCTCAGTACCATCATAACATGCAGCTGCTTGCGCGTGCCATTTCTAATGGGAAAGATCGTAGCTAATCAGTTCGGGGAGCTGGGCATATAGCTTCAAAGGTTGTTTGGTCGGAGGGTTAAGGAGAAATAATAAAATATTTACTTGGAGGGATTAGGAAAAAATAGTAATTGCAACCTTTGATTGGTTATATATACAAAACAATCTTCGCATAATCTTATGCAGCCTTTGGTTGGCGATATTATATAATTTCCGCATTGAGTTATATGTATACCTTATGCAGGGTAGAACATGGCCATCCTATTTAACACGCTAAATCTTATTACCGATTATCATTCATACAATGCTTTGGTTATTACACCGTAACAGAAAGCTTTTCCTTGAAATGTTTCCTATAGATGCAAAATAGGCTTGAAGACAATGTGCTTCCGCGAAGCTTGTCAACATCAGAAGACCATCTTGTTCCTCCGTGTGCTTGAAAAGACAGCATACAACAAGGCTAATAATATTTATGGTTGTAGATTTCTGCATCTGAAAGCTTTCCAAGTGACTGTCCAAACGCACCCAGATCCCGTCCCCTTTCTGGTTAAGGTTGTCCAAACCCAAGTGTCATCATTATAATCAGCAAGACCAGCCGGAAACTCCCAGTGCCCTATCGACTGTAGACAAGCTGGGAGATGAAAGCAATAATAAGGACCATTTGCTCTACAGTGGTGAACATCTACCGAAGATTTTGGACAACTGCTTTCCAGATTCTAAGCTGCCTTGATGTGAAAATTTCCTAGTATTTCAATACGGTATGAGATAACTCAAATATCAACTGAATCATAATTAATGGGAACAGCATATCTTGAATAGCAAGGAGGAGGAAATCTTACCTTAACAACTTTTCATGTAGACAATTAAACAAAAGATTGGCAGTGGTTCTCCTCATCTTGAAGGGGAAAAATTAGTTCTGCCTAAAGATGCAAGCTGGTAAGTCGAGGAGAGTCCACCTTAACTCTACTTCACATGTACTCTGATATCGGTAGGCATAAAGGTGCAATGTCAACGCACACTAACATGACTGAAGTAAAATCTGTCAGTTGGCACTTCTGGAAAAGGAAATTTAGCAAGAACAATTTGTTTGCAGACGTAAGAAGAACCAATTCATTAGATCAGTAGCACCTCATTAGGTCTTGTTGCCCTTCTGCGCGGCTATGTCTATTTTTGTATCACCTCAGGTAGTAGCATCTGCTGCACCTCATTGACTCTATTTGCCTTCTGGCTAATCTTTATATGATAAGATCAGCAATATTATATCTTATTCATGTCAAAATTAATATTTTTGCACATTACGCCTTCTATTTCTCATGGAATGCTTTGGTAAGTTTTGCAGCATCATAGCCCGTGTCTTGCCATCGGGTTGAAGGCCTCGCTCACGCATTTCCATGTACAGCTTCTTAGCCAAATCAATTTTTCCTGTTAAAAACATCCCCTGAATAGCAGCATTGTAAAGTGATCCATTTGGTTCAGAAAGCTGCAAAATATTAAGTATAAGAGTTGAAGCAACTTAGTCCTGGATAATGATAGTCTGATAGTTGCTATGCTTCCTTCCTCTCTAATCACTTCCATCCAATGTCAAAGAATTTTTTTTTGACTTAAGGAATTGAACAGAGAAATAATTTGTCAAGTTAATAATCAACACCCCCTGTGATTTTTTCCCAATAGGTTTGAGTTTCTGATATTCCAAATTGCAGATTCCCGTACAAGTCATGATGCATCAGCAAGTTTACTCTCAAATAAAATCATACCCCAAAAAAGAAAAATCACAACAGTCATAGCATATACTGTGAGCCCCTAAACTTCATCTATTTGGAATATGACAGGGAAGTTAAAGAAGGGAACAGTTATGTTAGAAGAAGATGTAAATCATGATGCATCAGCAAGTTTACTCTTAAATAAATTCTTACCCCAAAAAAGAGAAAGAACAATCAAATCCATAATCGCCCTTCTCAAAACAAACTAAAAAACAATCAAATCAACAGTTGTAGCATATTCTCTGAGCCCAAAAACTTAATCTATATGCAATATGGAAGGGAATTTGAAGGGAGGAATAGTTATATCACAAGTAGATGCAATGAATGTCTGACTTACTTTTAGTATTTCCACTGCTTCATTCCAGAGAGAACCCCAGATGCAAACTCTCATCAACGACAATAGAGTAAATATGTCAGGAGAATGTTTTTGGCGAACCATGCGGTAATAAACTTGTAATGCAACCTTGGGCCTTCTCGCTACCTCACAAGCTCCAATTACTTGATTATAGGATGCAGTTGAAACGGGGATTTCGGAAGCCTCCATCTGCCACAGTATCTGTACAGCTTTGTCCCACAACCCAAGTCTGTGGCACGATGTCAAAATAGTATTGTATATATGCACATTCAAAATGACACTTTGAAGATTCCTGATTCTCTCAAAGAGCTGGAGTGCCTCTGAATATCGATTTGCCCTGTTTAAGGCATTGAGCAATGAATTCCATGTGTACGCATCAGGTGCATGACCTAGTGATTTCATCAACTCATAAACTTCAAAGGAAAGCTTGACTTTGCCAGCTTTTCCAAGTGAATTGATCACAGCGTTGCATGCTCTTTCATTTGGCTTCAGCTCGTTGTCCAACATATATTGTAAGACGTTCAATGCACAGTCATACTTACCCTCCCTACTGTATGCTCCAATAATAGCATGCATTGTATCACCTTCTGGGCTCAATCCATTTCGAATCATCTCACTGTATGCATCAATAGCTAATTCATTCTGACCACAACGAACAAACGTGCAAACTAGTAGACGGTAAGTGACTATTGTTCCAACTTGACCATTATCCGTCAAAATGTTCCAGATCTTTTGTGCCTGATACCAGCTGTTTGCTTTTGCAAAAATGGATATCATCGTGTTGTATACAACAATGTCAATTTTTTCTCTAAGATTCTTACTGCTTATCAATTCACTGAACATGTTCATTGCTGCGTCACAACCCCCAGCATCAGCAACTGCCTTCAGAATCAAGCTATACGTGTGGCCAGTTGTTAGCTCACTAGCCTTCATGGAGTTGAAGATCTTTAAAGCAATATCAAGCATTCCATTCCTCAAGAGACTTGAAAGAAGAGAATTACATGCATGTAAATCAGGTTTAAGACCTGAAAAAGTCATCGACTTGTATATCGCCAATGCACTTTTGGGTTTATTTTGCCTGCTGAGCTTCAAGATCCTTTTTGATAATACCTCCTCATTTGTCTCTTCTAAGTACATAATCCCATCCTCAACCGAATTTTTAGTTTCTTCAAGAAAACTTGAAGGTTGGTTCGTAGCAAGATTTCCAATATTTGAATTCGTCAAACAGTCCTTACGAGACAATTCCAGATTATATACATCATTGGTTGAATTTCCGTTTTGGACATCGGAACCCTCACTCTCTCCATCACTCACGGATTCAAGTTCATAAGGGACATTCAGAGCTATGCTGCACAGGTTATTCACTTCCTTGAAGCTAAATAAAACTGCTGGCAACTTTAGCTGTGCAAATCCAAACATAGTGCATTTTTCAGAAACATACACTAAATTAGAACCATTAAAACTAAAACACCCTTTCACTTTTCCAGTATAAAGAGCGAATATCTCACGTGGGTATCTTAATTTAGCCCTTCTTGAATAACAAAATCGATTGTTCCTCTCATTTCCATCTAAATAAACTGCCAAAGTAGGTAAGTTCTTTATCACATGTACCATAGTCGCTGCACAAGGTACAAGAAACTCATAAAACAAGAATTTCTCACCTAATTCAAGACTAGAGCAATAGAGCCACCACCTGAAGAAATTAAACAGAGTTTAAGCACAATACAAAATTAAAGTTTCAATCTTTATCATTCAGTTTAAGCAAATGAAATGGTTGATAATTGAAAGAGGAGAGTATGCATGTCATATTCGTTATCTGCAAGAACCACGCAACCTTAAAACTGTAACTTTTGGTTTTGCAAAGAGCTCAAAGAATTGAAATTTACCTGAAATTTAGAAGGTATAGTAGATATAGCTCGAGGGTAACTTGACTGCTTCAGCACACAAATGGAGAAACAGAGGAAAACTGACAGTTGGCCGAGCAAGTAAAACACTCGAACTGCTCTCTAGGATATTTGAGGAAAAACGGATAGAAGAGAATTTACAAAAATCTACAAGCATAATGGGCCTCAAATATTGGGTCTTAGATAAGATCCAAACCATTTCTGTCTGCGACGGCGAAGCCATTCTAAACGGGAAAATTTTAAAAATAGCCAAATTTACAACTGGTCATTCAAAAATAGCCCAATTTCAAAAGTAATCGAAATTTAGCCATTTTTTATGTAAAGATAAATATGAGCGAAAACACTGTTCAAAATCCGGAAAATACACCAGTATATTATGCTGGAGTTCCAGCATAAGTATACTTGAACTCTAGCATATTATACTGGAGTTCCAGGATAGTATGCTGGAACTCCAGCATAATATGATGGAGTTCCAGCATAAATACACTAGAACTCCAGCATAATATACTGGAGTTCCAGCAAGTATATTGGTCCAGTATAATATACTGGAGTTTGGAGCACCAGTGCTCCATTCTCCAGTATATTATACTGGAGCCAGCAAAGTACACCGGTCCAGCATAATATGCTGAAGTTCATACACAAGTGCATTGAACTCCAGTATATTATGCTGGACCGGTCTCTATTGCAGCAAAACGGTGGCTATTTTTCATTGACTTGGTAAACGCTGGCTATTTTTGATTGACCAGTCCGAAAACTGGCTATACCGTGAAATTTAAACATTCTAAACTGCTATTTAGAAATTAGCCAGTGCATTTTAGTTTTCGGACTAAAATATCCTGAAGTTATGATTTTTAGTTCAAAATTTCAGAATAAAATAAGAATGGCTAATTGTGCACCTACCCCAACTTTTGTTCACCACAGCTAAACCCCGGGTGATTTTCACATATATCCACTTTTATGTACTCAACCAAAAATAATTTACAAAATAGTCTCAATTTGAAAATAGCAGGTCTCTCTCCCTCTATGGGATATGATTCCCTTGCTACATCCGAAGCAACTTATATATACTCAATCATTCAATTATTTAAATGCACTTTCATTCTAAACTAGCTGAGATTAATCACGTGAATTAGCTGAGTCTATTGCATATTATTCAAATTTATTTCATTCCAACACCAAAAGTTGTCTTTTAAGTCAAACTTGAACTCTTTACTATTAGAGTATTCTCCAAATCTCGCATCTGTTCCTCTACAGTTATATACATCTTTAACCAAATTAAAACGCCAAGTGGCAAAGGCAAACATCTTTTTATCATAGAGGAAAAGTAGTTGTAAATTTGCAATGATAATTCGCCCCTTTTTCTCCTGATATCGTTGCTCTTCTTTGTACAACTATTTCCTAGCTAAAGGAATCAGACTAAGATAAAGGCAATCTCATCATTACAACCCAAGGGCACACGAAAAAATAACAATTCAATGGCCGTAAAAAGTCCGATTAGTGACGAAAAAGAAAGTCTAGAGGCAGTTGCAACATTTCTTACACTTAATTCTTTCCCCCAAGAAGGGGATGGCATAGATTCTACCTTCGCTAGAAAAACAGGTACATAGGCCGGGGACCGGGGAGAGAGGAGGGAGAGGGATTGTTCTTAAGCTGAAAGAATGGCAAGACTCGGCAGCACCAGAATAGCATTTAATTTTTCAAAATTTACATGGTGTAACTTAACTGCTTCACAACAAACATCAATGAAATGTTACAGATTCCAACGTGTCACTCAAATAAGATGCACATTTGAGATCATAAAATATACAAAGAAATTCTGATGGTGCTTTGTTACAACTGAGACACAATGGACAGGAATAGGTTTCTATTGGACTGCGCTTGTCAGAGAATTTTGGGAAGTGGCAAACTTGCGGAGAATGTCCACTGAAAGAGACCTTCCACTGAATGGCTCTACGACTTGATCTCTCAGTGAACAGCACCCACCAAGTTCCCAAATCGATGGAAACCCGTCTCTAACACCTGTGGATAAAGCAATATATCAATTGCAGGCAGTGATGCAGTAGAACAATCCAAGGACTTTTATCATCTTTTCCTATCTGATCCACAAAAATAAATCAGATAATGAGAAACATGATTCAATAGATAAAAGGTTAACAGCAGAACTCTCCGCCATGTTAAATTGGCAACATGCCAGTGCTAAAATAAAATTGCCAATATATTTATGTCAAGCATACATATGTAAATTTTGACAACGTAATACCTGCATTCATGCATCACTGTGATCTGAAGCTTCCTCAGAATCAGACAAGGGCAAGAGGGTACATATCCCAAGCACATGCCCGTTAAGGCACACATAATACTCAATTGCATCTTCATAAGCACCCAATCTACAGCTGGCACTAGCTGGCATCATTTTTGCTTGCAGCATGCTCCACAGTTTCGCCTTACAGTAAGGGCACACTTCTGTTGGATGGAGCTGAGCCTCCCTCTTAATCAACATTTTACGAACTTTTGAGGAAGCAAAGGATTTAAATATTCCTCGAAAAAATCCAATATCCCCCTCATCTCCTTGGTCAAGATGCTCGCAAGGATCAGAAACATACAAAACATCTGTCCTGCATTGTGGTAACAGAAAGCTCTTTCCAGAGGTCCTAGAGAACCTAGTTCTATAAACAAAGTGTCCTGGAATGTGGATGCTATTGAATAAGCCACCTTTATTACATCCAGAGCAGTAAATAAGAAGCTTTCCAAGAGCCCTCCAGTTCCCATCAACACTATGACTCCCACTAGACTGTAAATCAAGCATCATTTTGGGAGCTCTAGTCTTACAAAACTCCTTCCAGAGCACTCTCTTGGCAAGGTCATCAAACCATTTGCATACACAAGATAAAGTTGCAATTGACTTAGGATTCCAATTCAACTGCTGAAAAACCAGAAATATAATTTCTTCGCTAAGATGCCCTTTTGTACACTTACAACTTGCTGAGTGTATGCAGCGATACTGCTTAGTAATGATCATCGTCTACAACTGCAGCCACCACAATTGAAATGACAACAAAAGTTAGATCATATATTTCTAGTACTTTAACAAAGATGACATCAAATACCAAAGATACTTCAAATTGGCTGTAAAGAGTGTAAGATCAAGTACTGCTTAGTAGCATAAACAATGAAAATATGACTGTAGTCGACAACCCTATATATGAACCAATAATGCTAGTATGCTAAATATAAGATCAGAGGATTTCCAAAAGCCCCATTCAATAGCAAGTAATCTCTTTACTTATCACTTGATAGTTTTACTTTTACCACATCACCATTGATTGATTAAAGACCAGATTAGATTTCGTTAATGAAATCATTAGCCAATAATAGTTATCAAAATAACAATTTACATTGTTTTGCAGAACCATAAAGACCAGAGGTAACAGAAAAGAAGTATTCAAGATTTAGAATCATCGTCTCTTTGAACATAGGCCAAGATCCATGAGGTCAATATCGTAATTATACTGCTCTAGAACTTCGTGGTACACAACTAATGGCCCGTGACATGAGAGAAAACAAAGGATTCAAAACGAGAAAGTTTGGAAGAACCGAAACCTGTAAGCTGAGGATGAGTAAAGATAACGTAGCTTTTAAACAAGCTTGGAGATTTGGACTCCAGAGGGTAGAATTTAACGATGGCACCGGCTCACAACTTACAAGTGTTTGATTTCACGCCATTAAAGGATGAACTTACTGGTCCAGTGCCGCTCTAATGGTCTAGCTACTAAGGTTTGTGCCTTAGGCCCCCAAATTTGGAGGCCCCCTTTTTTAGAAATAATTGGTATATAGGTAAATAAAATAAAATGTATAATACTTTTAGTTACAAAGTAGATTTTTTTATATAAAAGGAAAAAAAGTTCTTTTAGATATGTAAATAATGTAACTGTTTGACTTACTTAAAAATGGGTAGTATGAATATTTTTCCAATGTGTGAATCGAAATTAATTTGACAAGGAAAACAGTACAAGTAGAAGATACTATATACTCAACCAAATAAAAAGGCTTGATTCTTTTCCAAATGTTTATATTGCTTTCAAAATAGTGTTAACAGTTCCTATAACAGTTGCCTCGGCGGAAACAACTTTTTAAATTTAAAATTGATAAAATCTTAGCAAAGATCAACGATGTCTCAAGAAAGATTAAATGGGTTGGCTATATTATCAAAAAAGAAATTATTGAACGAAATCGATTATAATTTTTTTTTAATAACTTTGCATCTCAAAAAGCTAGAACAGTAGACTTCAAAAAAATATATGTATTATAATATTTAAAAAAAAAAATAGGCCTTAAACTTTGGCTTTAGGCCTCACCTGTGCTTGAGCCGCCCTTGGACTGGTCACAGAAGCAGATGGGATATATTTATGGCTGGATGCCAGTTCCCTATATCTAGCTCCAAATAAACATAGGATCATAAATGTCTCCTAATATACAGTAGTATCAAATATGGAGGTGAACAATATGCTTCAGTTGGGAAAGCAGTCTGAAAACAGAGCATAGGGGTTCGGCTACTCTAAGCACAACAAGGAATTGTAGCTAGTAAGAAGGAATTGTAGCTAGTAAGAAGAGGCTACTTGTGGGTTATTTCTACGCTTCATGCTCATTTAGTATAACGTAATTATAGTGTTTGGTTGGTAATAAAAGTAGGTGATAAATGGTAATCGTACAACAAGTAGCATAGGCTATAAGGATAATGTACTGGGTTTTATTTCTTCGTATTAAAGGGTTGACTCTAAGTGCTGATTTAAACAAGTTGAAAGTAAGAGTATGGACATTTAAATGAACAAAGTTCTTATCCCCCTTTTGGTGGAGATAGATCCCTTCGAGAAAATATTTTTCATTGTTCAACATAACCAAATATTGGAAATTGACTTCGTAGAGGAAACCATTTTTTGCAGCACCAAGCACAACGCACTCATGCATCACGCAGTGCAAGCAAAAAACCCATTCTAGATTCTAGATATCACATCAGGCCTTTGTAAAGAAGGAATAAAGAGCAATGATTCATTTTCTATAATAAAAAACCATGGAAGTTAGCAAAAGTTTAAAATTATTAGAAATCATAATCCAACGTTTAAATAATTGGAAAGATTTAGTAAACAATTACACATTTACGACTTTCACTCCAACAAACTAATAGTGAAAATAGGATGTAAAAATTTATATTTTCCCCTATTTCGTGAGAAAGTTGGTCTTTTACACCAAAAGCCAGATCAGTACAAGCAACAAATGTGCATTTATCATCACATAAGAAGCAAATACAAAAACAAATCAGCTAGTGAAAATCACATAGAATTATAACAAATTGGAGCTGAGGTTTCATCATGCAGCTGAAGCAAACAAATCCCTATCAATCCAACTCACATTTCTTATTCAATATTTTAGCAATTAGGGTTTTTGTCTCACGAGTATCTAAGAGGGAAGGGGAAAGTCAGAGAAGAAGGGAACTTACAACTTGGAGTGGCCGGAGAAGAGATCGGAGAAGTTCGCCAGAGAGAAGCAAGTTATCGGCGGAGCGAGCGCGAATGGAGAGTGGTGTGTGGTGGTTCGTTCAATGGACTTAGAGAAAAAAATTGACTGAGCCGCTTCAGCTGACGCCTACCGTGGCGTCATTCGAAATTGTCCAGTTGAAACAAATCAAATGATAATTTGGGACCCGTTTTTGAACCCACTCCTTTAATGTCCATCAAAACGGCTAAGAAGATACTTGGGCTTGTCAACATCACGCGTAAGGCCCAATTTTCGATCGATACGATAACCCGATTGTCCTATCCACTCCCCGGGTCGCCCGCAAAGTCGTTTGTATTCAAGAGAGCATCTCAAAAAATATCTTCGGAAAATCTCGCTCTATACCCATTAAACTTAAATAATTTATCCTTTACTATCCAAGCTTAAAAGATTTACTTTTCCTATCTATACAACCTAAACTATTTACCCTCCTACCCAATCCCTTTTCAATTTCTCTAAACAAGCAGAGTCCCATACCCCAACATGCATTTTCCCTTTCAAAAAAAGTGAAAACACTCATAGCTTAGTCTTTTTAGTGGGCGATGAAAATCTTGTACAAACCCATGCATTTACCCTTTTTTTTTATAGAATTTTCTATATAAATTTTAAAAGATAATTTTTCAAATTATTGTACATGAGTTTCATTCCAAAATCCTCTTTCTATATTAGCATATTTATTTTGTGTATTTATTTGTATTTCTGAACCCATGTATTGTTGTAGTTATATATCTTAAGTTTCCCAAATCTGATTTTTGTGCATGTATGAAGACCCACCATTGTTGAGCTTGAAGCTCCTGAATTTGAAATTTATTTTGAAAATCTATTGTTTAATTCGATGTGGGTGCTATAAAATATTGCTTATAGTACCACAAGTAAGCTTCCCGGATATTATTTTATGTATATTTGAATATCTACCATTGTTGGGCTTGAAGCTCTTGAATTTAACTTTTTAATTTTAAAGATTTTTTTTTTGGTTCAAAGTGGGTGTTATTAAATATTGCTTATAATACCTTATGGAAGTTCATACTGAAATTTGATCGCATTTGGAGCTGATTTGAGGTGATTGAGATTGAATTTTTCTGCTGAAAATCGAAGAAGATAGTTACCTTACAGTATACCGCTGCGGTATACAATATGTTGTTGGAGTATATAGCTATACTGCAACAGTATACTGCAACTGTATATTGCAATAATCGAAGAAGAACATAGTTACCTAACAGAATACCGCTATGGTATACAATATATTACAGGAGTATATAACTATACTGGAATAACATACTGTTATAGTATACAATATACTGTAACGATATAATGTAATAATATGTAGTATACTGTAATAGTATGACGTAATAGTATACAATATACCATAATAGTACTTTGACTGCTATTTGTTGAATCATCTACGAGATTTTGTGCAAAGCTAAAGGTATGGTTATAGTAGCATTATATTGTCATAGTATAAAATATAATATAACAGTATACCGTAATAAATAAGTCATGTTTTAATTTTTTAAAATTTTTCCAACTAGGTCCTTGCAAATATTTTCTTAAATGAATTATTTATGGAGTTCCATAAAAATAGTATTAATTGTATATGAAGTAGTTGTCGTAAGACAGAAAAAATTGTAATATGGAAAAAAAAGTTCAATAAAATTAGAAAAGGAACGCGAAATTAAAATAATAAACAAAAAAGAAAGAAAAATAAAATAAAACGAGCCAAATTGAGTATAAAACCAGATTATTGAATAAAGAAAATAAAGAATAATATGATTCCGGAAAAAAATATATGAACAAAAAAAAAGAGAAAAAAAAGGAGAAAAGAACGAAAAGAAAAAAAAAAGCAGAGAAACAAAAAAGAAAATGAGAAAAAAGAAGAAGAAACAATTACCCACAAAAGATGCAATGGGTAGGAAGGGTAATTAGTTTGGTGGGTAGAAAAACTAATGGGTGGGTAAGGGTAATTAGTTTAGTTTTTGTGGGTAAAGCTATAAAACTCCCCATTATGAAGGCAATATAAAAAGGGGTATTATCAGTTTTAGCCAGCGCCAGAAACTATTTACATCAGGTAGCCGAAAAAGTATATAAAATTTGTATAATTTTTTTATATATCATATAAAATGTATATATATACAAAAAATATACATTTTTTGGGCTATTATTTTTGCAGCGGCTATGCAGTGTCATTTTATCATGTAAAAAATGTCCAATCAAACTATGTGGATCTGAGTTTACTCATGTCACCAGTTAAAAAAGTGGCCTCAGTTACTAAAATGTTCTTTTTTGAGAATTGAGTTTAATTGCGATTTAATTCGGCTTTCAACGACAACAAGATTATTTGGAGCAATAATAAAAGGCGAAATCAGGATTAGAACTTTATGTGTTGTGAATTCTCGGTTAATAATATTAAGTGTAACAAAAATACAGAATTTGAACCAAAGTTATTTACTGAATCCTTATGTTAAAGGCCTAGCTCTGCTCCTGGCACCATCTCCTGAGAGCAGCTCCAAAAGTGGTCGGAGAGAGCGTGTTTGCTTACCCTTTATTTGTAGTAAATCCACTTAGAGTCTCTTTGGCCAAGCTTCTAGGAGGCCCCAAGTATTTTTTTTTGGTTAAAAAAGCACTTTTTGAAAATTTAAGGTGTTTGGCCAAAAAATTCTAGCTTCTTCCAAGAAGCAGAAGCAGAAGCAGAAGCAGAAAGTTAATTTATTCAAGACAAAAATAACCTTACAATAAATTTATATTTTTCAAATTATCCCTCATTAATTTAAATTTTCTTTTCCTTTTTTTATTTTTATTTTATTTCTGCTATACATTTATTCTCTTTTTTATTTTAATTACATTTTTATTCTTTCTCCTATTCCTAAGAGTAGATTATAAGTTTATATTGAATGATGTATTTTAACATATTTAAATTATCATGTAAATAATAAGTAATACTAAACACTCAATATTATTATTTTGGAATAACTATATTATATTAATGAGAATTTTTAATTTATATTTTTACTTTACATTTTACATTTTAATGGAATTCTTTTCTAAAATATGTTTCTTTTTAAATTTATTTTTCTTTTCTAAATAATACTAATCACAAATTGAACCTTTACTGTTCTTTTTCGTAATTTGATACTTAAAAGTGCTTTTTTAAAAGATTGGCCAAACACAATGAGCTTGCAAAAAGCACTACTCAAACGAATTGGCCAAATACAAACTACTTATTTTGCAAAAGTACTTTTTCATAAAGCACTTTTGAATAAAAGCGCTTTTCAAAATAAGTAGTTTTTGGCATCTTAGCCAAACGGGCTCTTAGTCTTGTTTTCATCTGGGATTTCTCTAAAGTAGGGGAATTCCAAATAAGTTAATTATCATATTTCTTCTTTAATTAGAAAATCATACGGATTTAAGCACATAATACCAAAAAAAAAATAAAAAAAATAAAGTATCTTCGCAGCAGAAAATTTTAACATTTCACTTAACCTTATGGTCTAGTAGTATTTGATTTCTTTCACACAATTTAAACATAAAGACTTAAATATAGAGTCAGACATTAACTACTTAAGAACTTCAAAGATAAAACGAAACTGGAAATACTAAAGAGCACACTTGGTGCATCTAGGTTTGCTCCTAGTATATTTCTTGTAGTCTTTTGTATCCTTGGAAATTAAAACCGTTTCTCCTCTGACTTCAATTGGTTGCTGCTAATATGCGTTTCAGCGTTTGCTTTAAACACTCGTGCAGCAGTTGGACGATTTCTAGAAAGAGATATTAGCAGAATGACAACAGCTTCGTCAGCCCTTGGATGAAATGTCAAACTGGTGTATTTGGCTCGAAGTTAAGTTTGATAGTCCAACAGGGAGGTCGCAGAAATGGAGTACAAATACCTGAATTTCTCAAACTGAAGTATGATAGCAACTCTTTGCCACTTGCTAATAACAAACCACTTGCTGGTAGATCCATTGCCATGTTTGAATAATTTTAAGTTTGAGACAATATACCACTTCATCAGAATAGCATTCTATCTAATTCTAGCAACATTTTAACCAATTCAGTGTTAGTTTTGTATTCATGAAATCCAGTCATTTCTATATAACCATGTGCCTTCTAGAGGATTCAAGCATAAATACTGATGTGAAAAGGAGAAATGACAAGATGAAAAACAGTAAAATTTGTAGTCGCTAGACGATGCCTTCCAAAACGGCAACAGTATACAAGCACAATATCAAACTATCACCACAGCCAAAACTCTTTTTGTATAGTATTTTCACATGCTCTGTCTTCTTCATGCACTAATTCTGACAGAAACTATGAACAAATCCCACGTAAAATAAGTCCAACAGCAATATATGTTCAATGAGCAGCCAGCCAACATTGGAATATAGTATACCCAAACACCCGCAGATTTAAGAGAACTATCTCTACCTCCGTAAGCGCAAAAGAAATCATAATCTTGCATGATTATATCTCCCAAATCAAAGTAGATGCATCCAGAAGAAGTTGAATTTATTCAATCATGAGAACAGAACCAGCAACCCACCAAGAAATCGTTAAGAAGAAGAGTCAGAATAAGAAACAGGAGAAACTCACTCAAACCAGGTCAGAAAAGCTCTATCATCCACTATATTTGCAATTGCTCCTATGTGTTATAAAATTCTGTTTTGTTAAAATCAAGATACTGTGACTGTATTAGGTTTATCTTGGCGGGAAATTACCGTCTCAAATGCTCCCACCAAAGCTTTAACCTTGCTCTTCCTGGTTTCAACAAGCTTACTCGCCGTCTCTTCAATCACATTATTCAACAAACCCTGCACATCTTTTTTTTCCTGCACATCCTGATGCCTCAAAACAATTTTTCCAGAGCTAAGGATGGTATTATTTTTGTCAGCATCAACTCCTTTCTTTTTTAAGACTCTCCTTATATCACCCTTGCTGTCCTGGCTTTCCCCCATATGTCGTCCCCATCTAAATATCAGCCTCCTAGGGGTGCTGGTTTCTTGCTGGAGATCGACTACCTTACCCCTCCTGAATTTCAGTTTCACCGCCGAAGGATTGGGATCATTAGAAACACCTGCTTTGCCTTTTCTTAATATCTTTTTCTGATTTTTCCCGACAGTTTCTGCTTCTGCTATGTTTAGCAGCTTTTTCCTGCTAGAGGTGTATTTATCTGATGCACTGTCCGCAGACTCAACAACTTTCTTTTTATCTTCTTTATTAGACAATGAACGTGATTGCGACTGAGATGAAAACTTCAGTGATGCCTTCACCTTGGTAACATGCAAGGTTTTCTCAGGAACCTTTTCGGGGTTCAGTTTGTTGGTTCCATCTCTCCGCATCTTGTTCTGGTCCTTCAGAGGAGCCAGCAGTTTTAAGCTTTTATTGTTTCTTGCTCTCAAGATCAAAGGTTTAACAGAGCAAGATTTTGGAGAACATGAAACAGTTGGGGTCTTCAAAGACTTCTCTGCAGATACTTCGGACACAATTATTTGTTTTCCAGAATTGACATCATTGTCTTTTCTGCCTCCTGCATCTACACCTCCTAAGATCTTAGATGATGATTTTACCATTTTTATCTGCCCAAGAGGAGAATGCTTTGCCAAAACATATTTCATTTTCTTTTCTGTCTTTGGTATCTTGTTACCTGAGGAATCCAGCTTCAGAGAGTGAACACTCTTTGGTAGCAGCGGTGCTTTTTTCAATGTAATTTCAGAGGGTTCAAGAGAGTGAACCTTGGGAGAAGTCCTTCGATTGACCACATTCAACTTCTTTCCCTGCCCTAGCATACTCCCTGGAGGGGCGGATGGCTTTTGATTGACCACAGTCACCTTCTTTCCCTCTTCCATCAGGCCCCCTGGAGGAGTAGAAAGCTTTTGCTCAACCAGAGTCACCATCTCCCCCTCTTCTAGCATACTCTCCGGAGAAGCTGAAGGCATTTTCTCAACCATGGTTATCTTCTTTTCCTCTCCCAGCACACTCTCTGGAGGAGTATAAGGCTCTTGATTGACCACAGTAACCTCATCTCCCTCTCCCAGCATGCTCCCTGGAGGAGAAGAAAGCTTTTGTTCAACCACAGCCACGGTTTTTCCATCTCCCAATATACTCTCCTGTCTCACCTTCTTTTCCTCTTCCAGCATACACCCTGGAGGAGTGGAAGGCTTTTGCTTGACCAAAGTCCCTTTGGTCGCCTGTCCCAGGATACTCCCTGAAGTAGTGGAAGAATTTTGTTTGACCATTGTACCCTCCTTTGCCTCTCCCAGCATACTCCCTGGAGGAGTAGAATGCTTTTGCGCAGCTTCAGTCATCTTCTTTTTCTCTCCCACCATAATTCCTGTAGTAGTGGAAGGCTTTTGCTTGACCGCAGTCCCCTTCTTTGCCTCTCCCACCATGGTCTGTGTAGGACTATGCTCATCAGCAAGAAGTTTGTTCTTTCTTTTTGATAGAGTATGCCATGGCTTTGCTTCAGAGGAATGTTTCCTGCCATATTTACAGAAGTCATGGCAAGAACCAGTGGAAGCTCTCATATAATGAGGAAGAACATCCTGCCCGCTGTCAGGAGAATCCAACTTCCCAGTGGATTGTCTTCTTGTATTGCCTCCATCATAAGATGAAGCAGAGGAGGATTTGCGATAGCAGGGAAGAACCCTGTGTCCATTACTCAAAGATCTTGGTTTTCTTGAGCTGATTTTATCTGGCTTATTTCCAGCAGAGTCATTCTTCACACTAGTTACTGGACTCACGAGGTCATCAGTGTTATCCTCAGCCACAGAGTCATTGTTCACACTAGTTACTGGACTCACACGTTCATCGATGTTATCCTCAGCCACAGAGTCATTCTTCACATTAGTTACTGGACTCACAAGTTCATCGATGTTATCTTCAGCCATCAAAGTTCAAAATTCCAAATTCCTGGAACCATGAACAGATGTAAACATGAAGAAAAAATACAATAGATTAGCAGTAAAATACATCATGGACTACACAAAAGTTAAACCCCCTATTAAGAGCAGGAAAAAATAATTTCAAACATACTAAGCATTGAATTCCAAAATTCAAGAAGTGCAATCGAATTATTATTTGGATAATTTGGAATAGCAAATCCTCAAAAATGTGCAGAACCAAACACTCAGTGATAAGCTTGAATCTGCAATTGCTATAAGACCGTAACAAGTTCCATTTTCCGCTTGGTTCATCTAGGAAGAAATTGTCAATCTACTCCCAGAATGATAAATAGTAAATGAGAACGACAAACCTCAATATAGGGCGTTCCAAGTTCCAAAGTATGGTTCGTCACAAACAGAAACAAGACGAGAAATATATTTTTCCTCTCTAATAATTTCTCTATCTGAAATGGAGGAAAGGCCCAAAAAAGCCAGGAAGCAGGAAGGTAACTGCACTTATCAATCTACTTGTTTTCTGGATATTGATGATAACTTTTTCTTTTCCTTTTTTGTTGAAAAAAAGAGAAGAAGAAAAGCTCGAAAGTCTTTATCTAAAATATTAGGTACAATCCATATCTAATCACATCTACTGGAGAAGACAAACATATTCCACCAAGCTTGTCTATCCAGCAGGAATTAAAGTACCACCTAATTGTGAAACACACACTGCCAACCAAAAGACCCTAATACTGGACTAATATCATTAGTAAGATCCACACACACACACACAAACACAAAAAGATGATTCAGTATATAAATTCAAACTAAACTATTCAAAAAAGAAAAAAAAATTATCTACTAATGATAACGATCTCTACTAAGAAAACAGTATCCCTAACTTTTTTCAATCACGAAATATCAGATATTCATTCTGTATCAACTGTTAATGGATTTGAATTACTAGAAGATGCAATTCAGATAAATAAATAAAAAAAGGAAAGATCAAATAAGCTACCTCTTGTGAAAACCGACAAGCAGCTATAACAAAGCTATTGAACAGAAAACAGTATTCCGAGAACCGAAAAGAAACACACAAACGCCTGAATTCACCAATTCGGCAATTCACCAATCCCAAAATGCGGTTAAAGAAGCGAATCCAATATAAAAACCCCAAAGAATTACAAACAAAAACAGGCCTCTTCAAAGGTAGCTATAATAAATGACGAACAAAGCGAAACTGAAGAATACGCGGTTTTGCCAATTAAAAAATTGTAGAAGTTCGAAGCTTAATCTCAAAGTAAAGGAAACGGATATAATAAACAAATAACAGAAAAAATTGAAATGGATCGAAAAAGAAAGAAAAATTCACCTGTTATCTAACGACGCCCTTTTATGAGCTGGAGTAACAGCAGCAGCGATCGTGCAAGCGACGTCTAAACTTTGCTTCTGGATTTTTCTCAAAAGAGGCCCTTTTAATCAGCTTAGAAATTTGTTACAGAAGCGTGTTGATAAAGGACTGTTTGTTTTAGTTTTAGCTTTTTAAGTGTGAAGGAGCTAACACAAACGTTGAACTCATGACCTGCCCAAACAAAACAAAAAAAGGAAAAAATGTCCTTTTCTCCTCAATATACCGCGTAACTTACTTAATATATCCCATTAATTAATGGAAATTCACTTCTTTCTTTTTTAACGTACTTCCCACCAAAAGAAGAAAGTCCAATTGAACATGTGCGGAGCTAGAGTGTGGAGTGGGTTCGGCCAAATTACTTTTGGTTCGAATCCATAAATTTAATATCCTACGCAGAACATGAAAATATTATGGTTCTACTTATATTCTTCTGAGCATTCACTATTCTTTTAGTGTAAATTATCTATCAATGAAATGAATAAAAACTTCTCGTTTTATTTATATCTAATAGGACAAGAGTATATAAATCCCCGAGGACGAATAAGAGTTCCGCCATTCTCCGTAAACTAGAGTTTAAATTCTAATGGGATAAAATTTGATATCTAATATTTTCACCTTTGTCAAGACATTAAAGTAAAAAATTACTCAGTTCCTATATATATCATAAGAATTAATGTTTACGAGATGAAATAGATAAATTATACGCAAATTAACTCAAACATCATTATTATAAATAAAAATATTGGAATTTAGCTCAGAAATTAGGAGTACCTAAAAGTTAGGGCATAACAAGGTATAATAATTCATCAGTTGTGAACTTTGAATTGGACCAATCAAGGTATTTGCCAAGTGGTTAGCTGTCTAAAATGTACTCACTTCGTTCACTTTTACTTGACATGTATACTAAAAATAGATTTTTATGTATTTATTACTCATTTCAAATTATTTTCTCAAATCCAATAAAATATGCATCAATTAATACGGGTATCATGGTAAATTATGCACTTCATTTATTATTTTTTAAGTGGCGTGAAAAGTCAAAACTTGTTTGAGCCAATTCTTCTTTCTTTTTGTTTGAGCCGCTTCTCCTTGCTTTTCCCTTGTTATATACTCCCTCCGGTCCAAAATAAGTGATTTTTTGACATTTTTTTTGTGGTCCAAAATAAGTGATTTTTTCAGATTTCAAGAATTAATTAATTATTTTTTTCCTACATTGTCCTTGGAGTAAATAGTATTGGAATATGTGTTAGGAGTGTTTATGTGAGATAGTAAAGGCTAATATGGTCATTCCATTGCTAATTAATGCTAAAAGGTGGATTTCTTAATCTGTGTGAAAACATTCAAAAAAAATCACTTATTTTGAACCGGAGGGAATAGTATATAAGTTAATTAGAGCCAAAAAACTAATTGGTGCATAGGATACCATGGACCCTAGTTGAACTGTTAGGACAAAACAAGGAGCTCCCTATCTTATTTGACGACTCTTCTTCTTCATTATCTGGCAAAGCATCTCTCCAAATTTTTATAAGCTATAAAAACCTAGAGAGTGGATATATACTATTTAAAAATAATCAAAGAATAATGCAATTTTAATAGTAGCACTTAAATAACTCATCCACTCTCAAATTATTGTCAGAATAATGGAGACAGAATTTTTAGTTTGTGGGTTCTGAAGTACAATTTTTTTTTTTTTTTTTTGGTTTATTTGGCTGCTAAATTAGTACTCTAGTAAACAAAAATTTTAAAATAAATATAAAATTTGAGTTAAAGTTACTAAATTCTGCTGAAACTAGAAATAAAGTCATTAGTGTGCCAAACTTAACCCACCCACCCCTCTCCGCACAACTGTCCAAAGTCAATATGGTGAAGGATTCCCTTCCTTACTTGGAAGTTGGATCATCCCTATTAAACCAGAGAAATTAGAAAATAATTAAAAATAAAGTATGTTAGCCGATTCAGTTTTGTGGTGCAAAGTATTCTTTAAATAGTGTAATATTATATTTTTGGGAAAATTTCACATTAGAACAACTAGGCTTCATACTTTTTAATTTAATAGCCAATATTTTAATTTACAATCAACTAGCCCATAAATAATGGGCTAAGATTCAACATCCAACTCTAATAGGTTCTCAAAATTACTATTTAATTTTTAAAAAAGATTCCTCAAGCTTTTAAATTAATTTTCGAATCAATAATTGTGACTCAAATATTAATTCAACAAACCAAATTCATTTTGGTGGTGAAAATTAGATTTTTAACAAGCTTAAATATGTGGGTTTAAATTTCGAATTTGATTTTGTGAGAGATTTGGAGTGGGTGTTATTTAGACTTGTTAGAAATAATATAAGGAGGTTGTATATAAAATTTGAAGTCATTTAATGGAGATTTGGACTGGTTTTGAACAAGAATTGCAACTGAAAATCGTGAAAAAGTTCGTCTACAGACGCTTGTATAAAGGTATATAAAAGTGTATAATAGTGTATAAGGTGTGTTTCTACGCTCATATACAATATTATACAAGATTATACATAATTATACAAAAAACTGACTTCGTCTTCTTTCTTGCGTCTTTTCTGAAATTTAACTCAAATCTTGCTCAAATCTACTCCAAATCACTTCAAATTTAAATTTTGAACTCCTTTTAATATTTTCAATCAATTGGAACAATACCCAATCCAAACAACTAACAAATTCAAAAAAACTCATTTTCAAAAGCAAAGCTTTGAATGGTCTTCAATGGTGGACTTCTACTCTTCAATTTTCTTTCATTGCAAGCAAGTGACACAAGAGGAGAAGCCGAAAATACACGGCTCTTTGAAGCATATGTAAAAGATGTGAGAAAAAGAGAGAGTGAAATTAAGCAATAGTTGTGAGAACAAAGAATTAACTCCATAACTTTTAGAAGCAATGGTTGTAAAAACACATATTTTGAATTTGCAAGTGCTTTCAAACTATGTACAATGTGGGCTAGGTAGGGTAAAACTTAAAAATATGAGCCATTTTTTGTTATGGTGTGAAGTCATGTGTATTTTCTTGTAATTCTTTCTATATTTTTTCCTCATATTGCATGCCAAAGGCTTCGATTCAACATTTTAATCGCAAATTTATAATTTAGATCTGAATCAAGATCATACTATGTTTGACCAAACATGATGGCATGTGGGGAAAAAAATCTGTTTTAACACATAACAATTTTCCAAAAAGAAAAAAAAGAAGAAGATCTCTCATTCTTTTACCTTTCTTCTTCTACTTAATAGACTTTTTTGGGAGTTATGTAACTTTTTAATCATATCCCATCTAAATGGAACCCTGTTTAACATGATCCTAAGTATTAACCTTTATCTAGATGCTACTATCTCCATCTAATTTTACTCCAGATTATTTAAACTGGATAGTTAATTTAACATGCTTATTAAGTTTGTGTATTACATAAGTTGTAGCCAATTAGAATATTAGAGGAATGATTACAACGTTAATTTCATAAATAAAACATTACATTAAAATCTGAAACTTGTATAATAGTTAAATGAATATGAATTATTGAAAGTAGTACAAATTCAATACAATAATATTATTTTCCAATATGTCAAATAAATATAAATAAATAAAAAATGCTTCAAAGTGATAAGATATAATAGAAATTGAAAATCTTATGTATGCAAGTTGTAGTATAACGACAGATAAAAAAAAGGGAGGATAGCATGGCACCTTCTTGGAAATTCCGAACAAGGGATTATTCTTTCACTCCCACCGCATAAAACTTCGGGTCAGGGGCGGAGTCACATCTAATATATTAAATATTTATAAATATGGTAATATCAGTTTAATTATTATTATATATTAACTTAACGGAATCCATTAAATATCAAATCACAAATCGAGAGGTGTATTTAGTGTAGAAGTTATGCGTTCAACTGAACCTATAGTTTTCGCTCATGTCCTATATGTTTGCTCAAAAAAATTATTAAATATATACAAATAATAAATTTTGAATCCATTAAATTAGATAAAATATGATAGAATTACAATCTGAATCCAAAAAATTTAAATCCCGGATCCGCATCTGCATGAATCCAATAAATAGAGGTTGTGACTCCTATGACTTTAGGAAGCATGGAAGTATTTTGTTGAGTAGCCGAAAAGAACTCCTTGGATTCCCCTTTGCATAAAGGCATATGCTATTACGAGTCTTATAGGAGTATTTTTATTATAAGCTTTATTTCTAATCACATTTATTTGTCAACCCTCTGAAAAAAGCAATGTGGGGAAAAAGTCTCAGGGCCTAACTAACAGGCTAACCTACAAAATGATTAATATCCTTTTGCTGAACACATAAATAGCCCTAAATTTCAATTCCTAGACCCACAAATGAATACTCTCAATTAGTGCTATGCCCTTCTTTGGCAAAGAGAGGATTTTATCTATTAAAAAGGAGGGAATTGTTAAATGATCTCAACCAAAATAGACAAAATTTAATTAGCTACCTCTGTGCTGTACTACCAATATTCAACAGCCATCTGGTCCCAAGCCATTATAATTTCATTGATAAGGATATGAACTTGATAATTTATGCTTTCATCCTTATAATAATTGTGAACTGCTCCATATAAAACCATACTAGTATTTCATATGAAACTTTTTCATTCAGTAGCCGACTAATTATTTGGATGCTCATGGTCCCAGTAGGGTCCTTCCCGGGATTTCTATTGTTGAGCTGGGTGAGAAAGCTTTCGTTCGAGAGCTTCTTTTATTGGGCTCGACAGTCTTAACCGCAAAGCTAGATTCAAATTCCCATGGCCGGTTCGCTTAGGAATTGCTGGGAGCGTCATAATTTTCTTGATCCATTCCCAAGATCTTAGGCCCCTCATCAACTCGCTCCTAGTGACATGGCTCGCGAGTTCAGATTCTTAACATAATAACCATTTTTTTATTTTACAATTTTTATGTTGATTTATGACATTTGAAAAAAGAAATGCGAGACAAGCTTCAAAAACTAACAGACTGAACAAACGAAATTCTTACCCCCGTACTAAAATATTTTAATTCTCTAGCCTTTAATAGTACACTGAGAGACCCTTTATCTTTTTTTAATAGGAAGACTCTAAATTTACCAATTTACTGTATAACATATTTTAGTTTTATTTCATCATATTTTCGGGTCATGATTTATAATTTTATGGTCAGCAACACGCTTTGTACTTGTCCTTCACTTTAACAAAATTCCAGTACTGATTGAATGAATTTCACGAAGCAAAATATTTTGTTGAAAGGATCCCTATTTATACTTTTACCTCTGATTATATTCAAAATTATTTTTTGTTACACCTAAGAAATTACACAAGCAATTTTCGTATGGTAAGAGCACGCATGACGTAGAAGTAAAATAGAGGGCAAAAAAAAAATTATTTTCCTCTTTTATAAGGTATTAGTTTTAGTATGCACAAAAAATCGCTCACTAGCTAGCCGGACGTGGGACCCTATCTGAAGACATACTTAAAAATCATGTCCCGTCTTCCAAATTAAAAAAAGGACTCAGTTGGGAAGAAAGATTACATGCGGCTTGTAAAGCACATGTAAGGCAAATCAAGATCTAATCATAGTAAGAATATTTTACTATTCTGGGAATCAGCCTAAAGTGTTTATTTGGGATTGAAAAGCTTCGCCACTGATGCATTTTATTTTCTACGGTATCTTTTCCCAAGCGAATCAACTCTTGGACACTAAAAACTTGACCAAATATTTATACCAAATCAATAAATAGCATATCACTTTAATTCTTAACTGCTACAAAGATTACAGCATTCTCAACCATAAATATAAGGAGTAGAATCATATCGCCCCACCTTGCAAATCAAAGGCTTGTGGTTAATTCTTAGAAAAATCTAAGCAACTGTCTACTTCTAAACTTGATTAACACCGTTGAGCCACCGCGTTTCCAAGACTATCCAGCTAAACTGCATGGGTTATGCAGTTGAAGATCTTTCAGTGGCTCCCAGTGTCCAAATCAAAGGCAAGAAAAGATCATGCAATTTGTTTTCTATACAAACATAAAGGTGAGATATATAACAGAAAGTAACCGAGGATAATTAACTGTGCAACCGTTTGAGGGTACATACAAGAGAACAGGCACAAGATCTTCAAAAAGTAGTTCCCGAACGATGATACAGACACTATGAAAATACAGCTGGTCTCCTTGTCAAAATTACTTGTATTAACAATGTCTAGAACCAATTTGTTTCTGACATTGGAGAATGGTTGCTATTGTAGAAACAAATTACAACCTGACAATTACCAAATGGCATACCCAACTACAATATGAGATAATTCTTGGCCAAAATGACTTGAAACATTTTCTCCCTCTTACACCATGAAAGAATTTACAACGAGAACTGATGCCAGAAATGTCGTCAAATTATGCATTCAATTAAGATGCACTCAACTGAATTGCTGCTTTCTAACACAGTTTTAGTCCCACAAGATCAAGAGAACAAAAACAGCATTTCAGGTGAAGATTTCTCGAACCAGCCAATCCAAACTGGGATATGCAAAGTACAGAATTAGAAAAGATGGGAGAGCAAACACAACGGTGATGAGCATGTACAAGGCCAAGATTGCTGCACTGGCTGGTATAGCGTACATGATGATCAGGAGAAATACAACCACCAGAGGAAACTTGGCTGTCAAATGAACGAAGAAAATAAGAGACTTGCGAAGAGAAGAATGAAGTCTCTCAATAGCAAGAGAACCACTGATGTAATTGTGATCATGGTTCGAGCCTGATGATTCTGGGTGATGAACATACTGTCCCCTCGGTTGGTTAGACTGGCTTGCTGTACTTCCTAGGAATTTTGTACATGATGGCCAGGCTGTTGTTTGATGATCCCCACAAGATGAATTATGAGACTTTGTTCTGTCACCATTCATACTCTCAAGCATCCAGAGAAGAAAGAAGTTTTTACGAGGAAACTTAAGGGTCCCTCTATAAACCAAACGAAGGGATAACAAATTGCACCAGGGACAAGCTATAAACAGTGGAAGCTGGAGCGGCAAAGTAGGGAACTTCACAACAGCCCATTGTAGTCCTAGGATGCAGTTTTTACACAGTGTATGGCCGCACCATAGAACATAGGGTACATTTTCAACAATGTTAAAAGATTCCCAGCATATTGGGCACTCAAGTCCCTCCTCCCTGCTGGTTATTGAAGATGTTTCATCATCTGAGCAATCTGCTAAATGCTGAGTACGCTTTGGAGAGTCATTTTTTAGCCCAATATTGCCAGCTACACAATTGGATGCAAAGTTCCACATAGTGGTGGTCTAAGGTTGATGTTATGGAGCGTAATATTCCAAGACTTCCAAAAACACTTCCTGTCAGGTCAAGCCATAAAAAAAATTACAAAGAGAAGCTACAAAATATTGGAGCTAAAAGGAGGGAGCAAACGGAGCACAAAGACTCATAGTTTACGCAACACAAACATATCCCTCCTTTTCTTTTCTATTATGGTACCCATACCAGATGAGATATTGTGGGATGTACTAAGCTAATTATAGAAATACAGCATATGTAGGTATAACTCCCCTTTTACTGGAAATTGTTGCTCCCTGATGGTTACTATTTGATGCTACTTTTCCTTATCGTCTTTTGCCTCCCTCTTCTTTCTTTCTCCCCCCTCTTTTCTCTTATTCTTCTCCCCTATTCTTCCTTTCCACCTTTTTTTGAGCCAAGGGTCTATCGGAAACAACCTCTCTACCTCTCCTGGTAGGGGTAAGGTCTGCGTACACACTACCCTCCCCAGAACCCACCTGTGGGATTATACTGGGTATGTTGTTGTACAACATATATATATATATATATATATATGTGGGAATAGAAAAGATCACTTGGCACTTCTCTTTGGCCAAGAAATCTATTTATCTTTTTTCTCATTTTTTTGCCCATTTCCTTCGTTCGACTCATTGGACATTAATCATTTTAATTAATATCATGTTATTGCTTCTCATTACATCTCATTAATAAAAAAAACAGTTACAGAAAACTTGGCATCTTTACTGCTCATTTAATTGCAGGGATATCAAAAGGACAAACATTTCGAAGGGGCAGTTCTATTCCTATTTTTCTCTTTAAAATGGTTAACATTAGCACATGATAAGAAACATTGCCTTGCGGGCTGAAATTTCTTTAAAAGGATTAACATTTGTAGTCATGATTAAGATCAAGTCTTTTTGTTCTTCTTCACCATCGAAAAGTAAATGCAAATGCATCATCGAGTTTATCCACGGCAGAGCTGCAACATATTTGAAGGAAGTAGGGTTGAAGTTGAAGATGAACTTATCTTCTTTACACTACAACCCAGTGTCCTTTCAGCCAAAGGTATGACCGTTCCGTAACAAGATTAAGTACAGTCGGCAACTCTGTGACATCTCCTAAAAGAGGTAACTCTATCTCTACTAGATTTTTCTCCACAAATACTTCCTTAACAAAGAAAGGAAGGAAACCAAAAAAAAAAAAATGTAGGTAGTTGATTTTTATTTATGCATTTGCAATATCATACATGTTAAATAAGTGCTTAAAATAAGTGTATGATATACAATTTGAAATTAGCAGAAATTTTTATTCTATTATCTTGCACTGAAAAAAAAAACCTAAAAACCTATACTTGAAATAGACTTCAAATTTTCAATTTGGATTCCTATGACTTGGACAATATATTTATTCTTTAGTGATTATGATTAGATTGAATCCGTAAATATCAAATATAGTAATTTCATATTAACGTAGAATTTTGTCTAGAATAATTGTTATTCAAGGCAGAAAAAAAGAGTTATGTAACTTCCCTATATTTCTAATATAGGTTGCGTATTTTACATAGATTGTATTCATGATAATGCTATCTCTTTTTTTTCAATTGGTTTAGTATGAGGAGGAGTTTCATGATGTTCATAAGAGATGTGATCATTAGATGATGAACTAATTTTTTTATTGCAATGCAGTTATTTGTTCTTTTTTAACTATTCTTTTTATCACTTATCTGCAGTCATTTGCTAGGAGCTTTGATATTATTCCGTTCATTTAGATTATTGATGTATAGAAGTAAATTCCTTTATTTTTTGTTCTTTTTCTGATTCTAAGGTGTATACTAATACATACTTCTATTTTATTCTACTTTATTTGTGGTATTCGTGAATGAAATTTTTTGCAAATTTATATTGAAAACTTGTCATGGCAGATGATTATTTTATTTTGATGATTTCTTATTTGCTGGAAATCTTTTACCAGGAATGGAGTTGGCTATAAATGTAGTAGATGTAGATAGACTTGCAGTTTCGTGTAGATTTTTTACCATTTTAGCCTTATACCCCCCCCCCCTTCCCCCCTCTTACTCGAATTGATTTACTCTAAATTATAATTAGGTGGTGACTTCAAGTCAATCTCTTTGTTCTTCCATATTTACAAGTGAAAACAGTCAACAACACTTGATGAAAAAGTGGCATGCACGTTAAATATTGAAATATTATTTAAAGTAAAGAGAAGTAAATAAACTATAAAAGCTCTAATAAATGTTATATCTCATGAGAAAATAAAAAATATATCTGGACAATCTTTTAAAGAAAATCTTGATATAAAAGTTAAAAAATATATACATAAATATATTTATATGTCTGTTTGATTCAATATCAAATTGAACAGAACCAAACAAAACCAAATGTATATCAGTTTCTTAATATCAATTTGATTCAATTTGGTATGAACACCATGTATAACACATTTGAATTGCCAGTATGTAGCGTTAAAACTTCACCTATATCAAGTACTATTATGTATGTAAATATATGTACAATTATATTTATTTAAGGAATAAAAATAAATTAATTTTGTAAGAGATAAAAATGTATTCAAATATTTATAAAAAGTAAAGACGGACTATAAACATTATGTAAAACATAGAAATTAACGGTAAAAAACTTTTGCGGTTTTCTCTTTTCAAACAAAATGTTAATAGTAAAATGAAAACTAAAGGCCTCAACCGGTGTTTTTGAAAAACATTTGAATTGACTAATCGTATGCACTTACTTTTTGGTTGTTTTTAATTGTCAGACATTAGAGAAAGATTAATTCATGATCTAATGAAATTTTACTACACCGTGCGAAACACGGACAAATTTACTAGTGTATGTATAAGTTCCTAACAGCAAATATAAGCTAATTTGCTGTCACATGCTGTAATAAGGTTTTTAAAAAAAGCATACAAGATAAATAACAGAAACTGTCTATGTTGGCTCAAAGAAGCATATCATTTCCCAAGCCAGGATAAAGGAGAATGATTGTATTAGGTTGATAACCATCCAATATAGTGAGATACTGAATCTCAAAGGAGTAGAATGGATATATAGGATTTGTTTAACTGATCCTAACTAGTTTAGGATTGAGGTATAGTTCTTTGATAAGATAGATAAGGGGAAGCAATAGAAATAGTGGTCGCCCCCAAAAAATAGACTTCTTGCCAACTTGGATACAGAGTTCAAATAGTGCTAGCATTTTCTATAATGATGGTATATGGGTCAGCTTCCGCGGCCTCGAGTAATTCATCGGGTAATTGCTACCTCTCAGTAGCACAAGTACCGGGTTACTATGTCCACCAAAGCTAAAACATATGAGAATAAATCATCTAGTGTTTTGTCTCCACTAAGATTTGAACCCGAGACATCATGGTTCCTCCCACTTCATTGACCATTGTGACAAAAATAATTCCCATTTTCCACTCATAGAAGCACTTCTTTTTTTGACTGAGCACGCCATGGGATTGTACATAGTTTGGTCACAGATTAAAGAGTTCAACACAATCAAGAAGTACAGATAATAAGAACCCAGTAGCAATAAAAGAGTCTCTCTACTATACCATAATAGGATATTTGAAATTCAATAGATTCCAGAATAGGATAACGAAACAACATTCACATCAGTTGAGCTAATAAATCAAATTTCAATAGCAGAGAAGGCATAGACAGAGAGTACTAGATCCAATCCAACACGTACAAATTCAATTGATAGATTAAAAAGGAAATGAACAAAAATAGGACTTACGATCAACATAAATCGGTTATCATGTTATCAACATAAATCGCAATGGCAGCGAGAGATCGGAGAGAAAGAGGAGGAAATTGTGAAAAGACGAGAATGACCTCAAGAGCTTCTTCTTCCTTCTCTTTTGTTATGTTATCTCCCTCGAAAATGACTGTTGCCGGTTGAAGCCCTACCCACGTTTACAGATATGGGAACGTCTCAATTATCTCTCTCTTTTTTTCTTTTCTTTTTCTTCCATTTGTGCGCTCTCTTTTCATCATACGCCAGCATATTAGATCCAACGTCGTGGATGTCTTTTATCAGTTATCGTATAGTGAAATTACAAACGACGCCGTAAGGTTCTGTTCCGAAATGGACGGGTAAATTTTAAAAATAGCCAGATTTACAACCGGTCGTTCAAAAATAGCCCAATTTCAAAAGTAATCGAAATTTAGCCACTTTTATATAAAGATAATTCTGAGCGAAAACACTGTTCAAACCCGAAAAATACTCCAGTATATTATGCTGGAGTTCCAGCATAAGTATACTTGAACTCCAGCATATTATACTGGAGTTCCAGAATAAGTATGCTGGAACTCCAGCATAATATGATGGAGTTCCAGCGTAAGTACACTAGTAGCCCGTTTGGCCAAGCTGCAAAAATCAGCTTATTTTAAGAAGTTCTTTTTTTTAAAAGTGCTTTTCTCAAAAGTACTTTTGGTGAGAAGCAGTTTGTGTTTGGCTAATTAGTTTGAAAAGCACTTCTGAGCAGCAATTAGTGTTTGGCCAAGCTTCAAAAAACTGCTTCGAAGTGTATTTTTCTCAAAAGTGCTTCTCAAAAAAGTGCTTTTGGAGAGAAGCTACTTTTTTCCGCTTGTCCAAAACTGCTTCTGCTTCTCTTCAAAAGCATTTTTTTTTTCCTTCCAAAAGCTTGGCCAAACACCTCAATTTTTGGCCAAAAGTGCTTTTGGCCAAAAAAAAAAGCACTTTTGGCCAAAAAAGAAGCTTGGCCAAACAGGCTATAGAACTCCAGCATAATATACTGGAGTTCCAGCAAGTATATTGGTCCAGTATAATATACTGGAGTTTGGAGCACTGGTGCTCCAGTCTCCAGTATATTATACTAGAGCCAGCAAAGTATACCGGTCCAACATAATATGCTGGAGTTCATACACAAGTGCACCGAACTCCAGTATATTATGCTGGACCTGTCTCTATTGCAGCAAAGTAGTGGCTACTTTTCATTGACTTGGTAAACGCTGACTATTTTTGATTGACCAGTCCGAAAACTGGCTATACCGTGCTATTTTTACGAAACGGACTCGTTACAGGCTTTGAAAGTTAGCCAACAACGCTTCTTTACATAAATAGCCAATCATATTTATTGTTTACTTTTTCTAGTCATATACATAATACATATTGATTATACACAATTATATACATATAATACATAAATTGTGTATATATTATACCTCCACAGACTATTTTGAATTTAAGTGATTGGACGTGCGGCTATTTTGGTTAATTCTTCAAATAAGAATGACAAATTTAGCCCATGAAATATGGCTCGTCCAATGTGTTCAAGTTTTCCAAATTGAGTCGAGATAAATGAATTAATATATTTTCTTAAATTATTAATTTACGTCATTCCTACTATATAATCTTATTTTCAAATTTCTATTTTGATTTTACTACTTTGACCTATTTTAATTTGGTAGTTTTAACACGTTAGATCAAATCAATAAACTAATCATACCTTGACCCGTTTAAATTTGGACGATTAAGCGGATTATTAAAAAAGGTGATAGATTTTTCCACCCTTATTCATTAGGGTGTAAACCTACTAGTGTTAGACTTTGGGAATTGGCAGCCAAGGTGAGTAAATTAGTTATACAATACGGAATACGTAGCAAAAGTTTAGCTAACAAACGTACATGTTGTTAACTGTGTTTTCCTCTACTCAAAGTTAATGGATTCTTTTTAGTACTTCCTCTCTCTTTTTAACTTCTGTTAGGACTTATATTTGTCTCATGTTGGGCTTTAAAATGCTACTCAATGTGTAGGAGCTTATAGTTAGATCCATCACACTTGCTGATACTGTAAACTTTCCTTGTAGGACTGCTTGTTAATTTATGTGGTGGTGTAAAGTCATGGGAAAATATTTCAACTTTTATATTTCATATTGTTGGTGAAAATACAATTATAGCTGAAAAATAAAATGAAGAAAATAAAATATCTTCAGGCTGATAGGCAGATATCTCGCTCTTTTTGGAGATTCAAGCTCACTGCAGTAAAATCTTCACTGGTCCAGCAGTAATCCTCTTGACTTGTCTCCCCCAGGATACAATAGCCCAATCGCATCGTATGACTCGAACAAACTCTGGACAAGTTGTTGAGTCCAAAGCTCAACCAAGATGAACACCTTCCTTCAACAAAAGTAAAAACTCTCTTCTTTCTTTTTTTGCACAACTTTAACCTCACTTTATTGAAACTCTACAATTATTTTTCGTCCCACATTAGGGAAGAAAGACTCCTATTTATAGATGTAGGAATTCTTCCTTGAATTAAATTGGAAGAAAGTGGGGTAATAAGTTATGAAATCATGGAGAACATGAGATAATTAGTGTGTAATTAGTGGTAGAACATGGGAGAAGAGTTACAAAAGAGTTATGATCATTTTCTACATCATGGAATAGTGAGAGTTATGGGAGTTATGGCCATTTTCTACATCATAGAGTAGTGGGAGTTATGACATATTTTATTTTAATATTAAAATGCTAAATACTAACATTCCCCCACTCATTTTAATATTAAAATGTATAAGAGAGTTTACCGGTTGAAGGGAGACTATTATACATAATGAAGGTGTGCTCTGCATTGAACCTCCACTTAGCAAAACAGCGATCTTTACTCTAGAGTCAGTAGTGGTCTCAGACTTGAACTATGACTGCTTTAGGGAAATAAATTATCACTGCTTACACATAATAATCAAAGTGTTGACATGAGCTTTATTAGCCAGCACATTACAGCCTTGTGCTATCCCGGTTTTCATGAGTGTTTTTGAGAACAAGCCCAATTCTCATAGGAAGCGGCCTACTTCCACACTCACATAGGTGAAATCTGTCAAGGGTACTCCTGTAACTCTAACACCCCACTCATACGTGCTATAGATTTTCATTAAGAGTTAATAAAACTCAACCTCGAAAATCATTACAGAATAAATGCACTCACACCATAGGGATGAAACGATAATAAAAATAGTGCACTTCAAACCAAGCCATCATATGATTCGTTCTTCCCATTGAACCTGGTTATAGGATCTCTAGTCCCTAGGTTGGGTTACCTCATATATCACTTATGAGTTTATGGGCTTCAATCTCATCCCCCTCGATGTGCTCCAAACCCTTTTCTTGCTAAGGCCTCAGTCAGTGGATCTGCAAGATTATCACAAGATTTAACATAATCAATATTAATGGTACAACTTGTTAAATATGATCTCATAGTACTATATTTTCTCCTTATAGGTCTGGATTTACCGTTGTAATAACAGTTTTGTACTCTACCAATTGCAGCAGTGCTATCACAATGAATCAAAATAGGAGGAATTGGTTTTTCAATATAAGAAATTTGAAATAATAAATCTCTCAACCAATTCGCTTCCTCACTAGCTGAAGCTAAAGCAATTAGCTCAACCTCCATGGTAGAGTTAGCAATTATTGTTTGCTTTTTTGATTTCCAACAAATAGCACCACCTCCCAAAGTAAAAATATAACATGTAGTAGAACAGGAATCACCAGATAAACTGTTCCAATCTGCATAGGAAAAGTGTTCGAGTACAACATGATATTTTTTATAAAATAAGCCATAGGTTTTTGTACCAAGTAAATACCTCATAACTCTTGTTATGGCATGCCAATGTTCACTATCTGGCTTACTTATAAACCTGCTAAGTACTCCTACTGCGTATGTAATATTAGGACGAGTACAATCAGTCACATATCTCAAGATTCCAATTAAGCTAGCATATTCCTTTTGATTTATCACATCATTATCACTTTGTACAAGAAATAAGTGAATACTTGAATCAAAAGGGATTACAACATACTTGCAATCAATAAAATTATATTTTTTCAAAATTTTCTCAACATAATGTGACTGGTCAAGGAAAATTCCATCACATGTTCTAGTAATTTTCATTCCAAGAAAGAAATTTGCCTCACCCAAATCTTTCGTGTCAAAATGGCTACTAAGCATACTTTTAGTTTCTCCAATAACATTCATGTTAGACCTACATATTAACAAATTATCAACTAGAGGCAAACAATTATATGTGAATTATTCCAAGACTTATGATAGATGCAGTTATCACACTCACTAGATTTAAAACCATTTTCAATCATGCAGGAATCAAACTTTTCATGCCATTGCTTAGGTGTCTGTTTCAAGCCATATAGGGATTTAGTAAGTTTACGCACTTTACTTTCTTGGTCTGCTTCTATAAAATCCTCAGGTTGATCCATATAAATTTCTTCATTTAGGTCCCCATTTAAAAAAAACAGTTTTTACATCCATTTGATGAATGTGCAAATCAAAAATTGCAGTGTAACGACCCGACTGGTCGTTTTACTTTCTAGAATCCCGTTCCCCTAAATAAGACTTCCTGTACTTGCTTTTACTGATTTATAACTTGCGGGGATGGTTGATTTGGGATTTGGAAGAGTTTGAATCGAAATCGGAACACTTGGTTCCTTAAGGTTGGCTTAAAAGGCCAAGTTTGACTTCGGTCAATATTTTGAGTAAACAACCTCGGGATCGGGATTTGACAGTTCCAACAGGTTCGTATAATCATTTCGGACTTGGGCGTATATCTGGATCGGGTTTTGGATAACCCGAGCGTTTTGGCACATAATAGTGAAAGTTGATTCCTTAAGGATTTTGAAGTTCTTTAAATTTGGTTTGGAGCGAGTTTTTGTGATATCGAGGTCCGAACAGAATTCTGAGACCGGGAATAGTTCCATAGTGTGATTTAAGACTTGCACGCAAAATTTGGTGTCAATCCGAGTAGTATAAGTGTGTTTCGTCACATTGGAAGTAAATTGAAGAACATGAAGTTCATAAGTTTGAATCAATTGGTTTTAGGGTGTGATTTCTAGTTTTAATGTTGTTTCCGGTGTTCTGAGGGTTCGAGCAAGTCCGTTTTATCATTTCAAACTTGTCGGTATGTTCGGGCGGGGCCCCGAGCGTCAATCGCACGAGGCTCGAGCTAAGTTGAAAATGTGTGAAGGAGCTGAAGCTCCAGTTTTTTTGTCATAACCGCACGTGCGGTTGGCCAGCCGCAGGTGCGAGACCGCAGAAGCAGCTAAGACATTGCAGATGCGGCCATGGGTGGCCAGCCCAGAAACCGCAGAAGCGGCCCCCTCATCGCAAAAGCGGAACCGCAGAAACGGTGGGGCTTCTGCAGAAGCGGCCCAGCAGGCCCAGTGAAGGTCCGCAGAAGCGGTCCTTTTTTCGCAGATGCGGTTGACGCAGGTGCGGCCCTGGACCGCAGATGCGAAAACTGCTGAAGGCAGTGGCCTTCATTAAATAACGGGAGTTTGTCATTTTTGACACATTTTACTCCATTCTTGGGCGACTTGGGAGCTTCAAAAGGGGATATTTCAACCTAGCTTTGTGAGATAAGTTATTTCTACTTAATGTGGGTTTAATATATAGTTTATGGGTAGATTACCACACGTAAATTAATGTAAATTATGGGTTTAGAGTAAAACCTAGGTATTTAATAAAAACAAGATTAGACCACGAAATTCGTTATGGAATGAAGTAAAAATCATATATTCTTGATCACTAGGTTATGGGTAATAACTTTCTTCGAAAATTTCCGAAATTCGGGCATGTGGGCCCGGGGGTAAATTTTAGGAATCTTGCAATATGGGTTGGGTAATCACTCTAATAGTGGGAATATGAACTTACGAACCTATATTGATTAGTTTCTACACTATTTGAATAGTTACGGATTGTTCGGCTCCGGTTTGAGGGTTTGAGTGCATTCTTGAGTTGGAAGTAGGCTCGAAATGAGGTAAGTCTCTTTTCTAACCTTGTAAGAGGGAAATTCCCCATAGGTGAACGCAATTAATATATGATTAATTGTGGGGGCTACGTACGCACGAAGTGACGAGAGTCCGTACGTAGCTACTATTCCTGTTATGTCCAGGTAGTTCTAAGCTTACACCATGCTTTGTGGGTACCGTTATATGATTATAATTGTTGATTTGCATTGAATGGGACTAAGTTGAAGATGTTATGATTTCAAGGATTTCAAGTAAACATTTATTTTGATAAGAATTAAGGAAACATTAAGTTATATTTATATTTAACCGCGATGCAAGTATATTCCTCGAGCGGGGTGATTATTTCCACTACTCTCATGGGAGCGGGCCGTTCGCCTCACAGGTTAATAAATGTATATATATGGTTCGGGCCATTCGACCCTCGGCAGTGCACAATTTACTTTTATGTTTGATCGGGGAAACGTCCTCAGTGCTATTTGTGTGTGATAATAGAACCGGAACCCCTCATAATTCATATGATTCATTGCTTGAAAGGTCACTTGTTTTAAATGAAGAAAGTGCCTAGTTTGATTAATTGGATGAAAGGATTTTCAGTATTATTCTTATTCGAGCTTGTTGTTATCTACATATATTGTGAATTAAAATATTGAATTCATATTATTATTATATTTGTTGGCTCTAGTAAGTGTCGGAGTCGACCCCTCGTCACTACTTCTGCGAGGTTAGGCGAGCTACTTACTAGGTACATATTTTATATACTCATGCTACACTTCTGTACTTGATTGTACAGGCTTTGAGGCAGGTGCATCTGGCCATCAGTCCGGCGCGTAGAGTGGACTCCTCAGCTTGAGACTTTTCGGTGAGCTTCCCTTTTGAGCCGTTCTACAGTAGCTGGAGTCTTTCTTTTGTCTTTATGTTCCTGTCTATTTCTTTTCCAGACAGTAGGATAGTATGGTTTTGTATATTCTACTAGATTGCCCACACACTTGTGACACCAGGTCTTGGCACACACACTGGTAGACTTATGATGTTTTGGCTTGTCTTCATGATTGAGCTTCACATTTATTACTTCCATTTGAATATGTTTAAATTTTTAAACTCTAAATTTCTTAATCAATAATGGAAAGTTATCACGTACTAACTATACTAATGAGAATTTACTATTTGATTAGTGTTGTCTTGCCTAACAACGGCGTTCGGCGCCATCACGGTCTAATATGGAATTTGGGTCGTGACAAGATGGTATAAGAGCACTAGGTTCATGTTGGTCTCACAAGTTATGGGCAAACCTGGTAGAGTCTTGCGGATCGGTACTGAGACGTCTGTACTTATCTTCGAGAGGCTATAGGGTGTTAGGAAACTACTCGTATTTTATCTCCTATCGTGCAGTTGATGGCATACTAAATTTCCTTCTTCTATTCTCTCAAAGAAGATGAGGACGCGTACGACGGACGTTCCAGACCCGAGAGAAGCTGTACCCCTATTGCTAGAGGCCGAGGCAGAGGTCGGGGGAGGGCACCGGCCCGAGGTAGGGGACGAGGGCATCCCAGAGCTGCCCCAATTGCACCACCGGCGGATCCAGCAGGGGATCCCATTATTGAGAAGCAGGGCGAGGTGATCGGAGCAGAGACTTCCCCAGCAAATTTCATGATGGCATCGGGTTTCCAGGAGGTTATGAGCCGTATGCTGCGGTTCATGGACTCTATGACTCAGGCTGGTTTATTTCCAACAGACCTAGCCACATCTCAGGTAAGAGGGGGAGCGCAGAGCCATACTGCTCAGGCTCCTGGGCATGCAGGTGCCGTATATCAGACTCCGGGTACTCCACCCGCGAGCGGTGCCTAGCCAGTTGCAGCAGTAGCACCTGAGCCCAGACCAGTTACGGACGGTGATTCGCAGAAGTTATTGGACCAATGGACTAGACTACACCCTCCTATCTTCGGAGGTGAGCGTCATGAGGATGCCCATGATTTCATTGATAGGTGCAGGGACAGACTGCGCAACATGAGGATATTGGAGTCCCATGGAGTGGATTTCACCTCCTTCCAGTTAGAGGGCAGGGCCCGTAGATGGTGGGAGTCCTACTTTCTCGGCAGACCAGCAGGTTCTTCTCCCATGACTTGGGATCAGTTTACACGACTTCTATTGGACTGGTAATTCCACCCTCTCAGAGGGAAGAGTTACGGTGTCAGTTTGAGCAGCTCGAGCAGGGTCAGATGTCTGTGACCGACTATGAGGCGAGATTCTCTAAGTTGTCTCGCCATGCACTCATGATACCTCCTACGGACACAGAGAGAGTACGGAGATTTGTTGCGGGGTTACACCCCGGTATTCGAGCTAGCATGGCCCGAGAGGTTGAGATAGGGACTGAGTATCAGCTAGTGGTGGAGATTGCTCGGAGGATTGAGGGTTACCGCAAGAGGGGTAGGTAGTAGTTGCAGCAAGACAAGAGGACCCGATTCTCTTGAGAGTTTAGAGGTACCCCAGCTAGGGGCAGAGGTCAGTTTGGGAGGGGCCAGCCCAGCAGGCCCCTATATTCAGCACCACCACCACCTCCTCGAGGTGCTTCAGTGAGGCCTTATTTCAGTGCGATGCCGGAGAGTTCTTACCACCCACCAGCTATTCAGGGTTCCTCCGGCGGGTATTCTGGTCATCAGAGTTCTTCCAGTGCCTACTTCAGTGCTATGCCAGAGAGTTTATACCGCCCCCTAGCCATTCAGAGTTCTTTTAGTGGATATTCGGGCCATTGGGGTCACGCTTCAAGACAGCAGTCTATGGCACCGCGGGGTTGTTATGAGTGTGGGGATCCGGGTCACATGAAAAGATTTTGCCTTAGACTTCGGGGCAAGGCAGTACAGCAGGGTCATCAGCATTTGGTTACAGCACCAATCGTCTGGCCACCCAAAGGTGGGGGGCAGGCAGGTAGAGACCATCCTAGAGTTGGAGGCCAAGCAGGGGGAGGTCAGTCAGCCATTGCTCAGCTAGGTGGAGGCCAGCCAGCCGGCGCTCTAGCCAGATTCTATGCTTTTCCGTCCAGACCAGATGTAGTGGCCTCAGATGCCGTGATCACAGGTATTATTTCTGTCTGCGGTAGGGATGCTTCAGTATTGTTTGATCCAGGGTCTACATATTAATATGTGTCATCTCTATTTTCTCATTTCCTGAATATTCCTCATGAGCCTTTGGGTACTCCTATTTATTTGTCCACTCCTGTGGGCGATTCTGTGGTTGTGGATCGGATCTACCAGTCCTATGTGGTTACATTCTGTGGTTACGAGACTAGAGCGGACCTTCTATTACTTGACATGATCGACTTTGAGGTCATCTTGGGCATGGATTGGTTATCTTCATATCACGCCATTCTTGATTGTCATGCCAAGACTGTTACTTTAGCGATGCCAGAGTTGCCGTGATTGGAGTGGAAGGGTTCCTCCATTAGTTCATCTAGTCGGGTTATCTCTTTTCTAAAGGCTCGACATCTGGTCGAGAAGCGGTGTTTGGCGTATCTAGCATATGTTCGGGAGATCACCGCAGAGTCTCCGACGATTGATTTAGTTCCAGTAGTCCGGGAGTTTGCCGGTGTGTTTCCTTCTGACCTTCCAGGCATTCCGCCATATCATGATATTGATTTTTGTATTGATTTGGCTCCAGGTACCCATCCTATATCTATCTCACCGTACCGTATGGCTCCGAAAGAGTTGAATGAGTTGAAGGAGCAGCCTTAGGAGTTGTTAGCAAAGGGGTTTGTGAGACCCAGTGTATCACCTTGGGATGCACCAGTGTTATTTGTGAAGAAGAGGATGGGACTATGCGGATGTGCATTGATTACCTCCAGTTTAACAAAGTCACCATCAAGAACAGGTACCCGTTGCCTCGTATCGATGATTTGTTTGACCAGTTGCAGGGTGCTAGGGTGTTTTCTAAGATCGACTTGAGATCGGGGTACCACTAGTTGAAGATTCGGGACTCAGACGTTCCGAAGACTGCCTTCCGTACTAGATATGGCCATTATCAGTTCCTGGTGATGTTTTTCGGCTTGACTAATTCCCCGGCGTTTATGGATCTGATGAATCGGGTGTTTAGGCCTTATATTGATTCTTTCGTTATCGTCTTCATTGATGACATCCTAATTTATTCACGTAGCCTGGGGGAGCATGAGCAGCATTTGAGAGTGGTGCTTCAGATATTGCGAGAGGAGAAGCTATATGCTAAGTTCTCCAAGTGTGAGTTTTGGCTTGAGTCAGTAGCATTCTTGGGGCATATTGTATCAGGAGAGGGTATTAAGGTGGATCCTAAGAAGATTGAGGCAATTTAGAGTTGGCCACATCCTACTTCAGTGACTGAGATCAGGAGTTTCCTGGGGTTAGCAGGTTATTACCGCCGATTTGTGCAGGGCTTTTCATCCATTGCATCACCTCTGACTAGATTAACTGAAGTTGGTGGAGGGAGCTTGGAAATGATCTCGATCTTTGCCCAGTCAACTTCTATGCCATGTTTGGAAATTTTGTGGCCCAAAACAATGCCCTCGTCCACCATGAAGTGGCATTTTTCCCAATTTAGCACAAGGTTCGTTTCTTCACATCTCTTAAGCACTTGTCTAAGGTTGCCTAGACAATGCTCAAAAGAATCACCCACGACCGAGAAATCGTCCATGAATACCTATAAGAAATCCTCCACCATATCGGAGAATATTGACATCATACACCTTTGGAAAGTGGCCAGAGCGTTGCATAGCCCAAATGGCATCCGGCTAAATGCAAACGTCCCATATGGACAAGTGAATGTTGTCTTTTTTTGATCTTCCAATGCAATGTTGATTTGATTGTAGGCGGAGAATCAATCCAAGAAGCAATAGAATGACCTTCCCGCTAGCCGATCAAGCATTTGATCAATAAAAGGCATAGGGAAGTGGTCCTTGCACGTAGCACTTTTTAGCTTCCGGTAATCCATACACACCCTCCATCCGGTCACCGTTCTTGTTGGGATGAGCTCGTTTTTATCATTTTCAATCACTGTCATGCCTCCCTTTTTAGGCACACATTGCACCGGGCTCACCCAAGAACTATCGGCAATAGGGTAGCCTACCCCGGCATCCAAACTTAATGATTTCTTTCTTTACCACTTCTTGCATGGAAGGGTTTAACCTTCGTTGATGCTCCACACTTGGTTTACTCTCATTCTCCAATTGGATCTTGTGTTTGCAAATTTCGGCGGGAATCCCCCGGATGTCCGTAATTGTCCATCCAATAGCTTGCATATGCTCCTTCAAGACATTAAACAGTTGCTTTACCTGCACATCATTCAACAAAGAAGAAGCAATTACCGGCAGAGTGTCATTTGGGCCAAGAAATTTATACCTCAAGTGCGGTGGAATTGGTTTGAGCTCTAGTTGCGGTGGCTCAATAATTGAGGGCTTTGCAGGAGGAGTAGCTCTATTCTCCAAGTCGAGAGAAAGCTTCTTCGGAGCATAAGTATAGGACCCAAGCCCTTCTAATGCATTGACTGATTCCATATACCCCTCCATATCTTCACCGTCGAAGTTTACCAAAATACCCGCCAACGCCTTACCGAGGCATTGTTCTTCCATCTTCATTTCAACCGCATCTTCCACTTCATCAACAACTTTGATCACCGAGATGCTTTCATATTCATGTGGTAGTTTCATACCCTTTCTTGCTTGGAATGTAACCTCTTCATCATTCATACGGAATTTGATCTCATTCCGTTCCGAATCCATTACTGCTCTTCCTGTGGCAAGGAATGGTCTCCCCAAGATGATAGGGATCTTTTTGTCAACTGCACAATCAAGGATTACGAAATCGGCGGGTAGATGGAACTCTCCCACTTTCACAAGCACATCATCAATAATTCCCACCGGTCTCTTTATGGAACGATCGGCCATTTGCAACCTCATACTTGTAGGCCTCGGCATACCTAACCCCGCTTGCTTGTAAATATCAAGAGGCATTAAGTTAATGCTAGCCCCATTATCACAAAGAGCTCTTGCAAAATCACGTGCCCCAATAGTACATGGAATGGTGAAAGCTCCCGGGTCTTCTTTCTTTTGAACGGTGGTTGTTGCAATGATGGAACTAACCCGGTGAGTCACATTCACCACTTCATTCTTGGTGGTTCTCTTCTTGGTAATCAAGTCTTTCAAATACTTAGCAAAACCCGGCATCTCTTGAAATGCTTCCACAAATGGAATATTCACCGATAACTGCTTGAGAATGTCATAGAACTTTTCGAGTTTGATATCATCAACCTTCCTAGCAAGTCTTTGAGGGAATGGAGGAGGAGGTCTAGGAATAGGTGGTAGAGTTTTTGGTGTCTCTTTTACCTTTTCCTTTATCTCTTCCCGGTTTACTTCTTGCACTTTCAACTCTTCCGGAACCTCTTTAGCTTCAACAACACTTGGCTCTTCAACCTCAACCTCTTGTTCGGACTCTTCTACTTCAACCACTTGTTCACTCTCTCCTTGTAGTACCTTTCCACTCCGAGTAGTAATTGCCATGATATGAGAAGTTGGACCACTTCCACTACCCTTTGGGTTCGCAATTGTGTCACTAGGAAGTGTTCCCTTTTGCTTTGGATTTTGTTCCCTAGAGAGGTCTCTCATTTGCATCTCCAATTTTTTAATGGATGCGGTATGAGAACCCACAAGCTCGGTCATATTCCTCATAGAAGTGTCAGACCTCTCTTGATTTTGCAATACCCGTTCAAGCATGCTTTCCAACTTGGAATCACTTGAGGAACCTTGATTTGAATATTGACCCTTTGGTGGAACAGAAGGGTTTGAACTCCGATTTGAGAAGTTGTTGTTGTTGTTATTCCAATTTCCTTGATTTGAGCTACCTTGGTCATTTCGCCACTGTTGGTTGCCTTGCCCTTGCGGGTTAGGCCTCCATTAATTTTGTTGTCCTTGACCTTGGTATTGTTGCCTTTGATATCCTCCTTGAGAGTTGTTGACATAGTTTGCTTCCTCAAAGTCTTCATTTGACATGGGTTGAACATCCTCCACAACATTTACCTTCTTCGTTTGGCTTTCAATGAACATCTTTGTCAACACATTGACATTGGTGGCAAGCCCTGCAATTACTTGATCTCTCTCTTGGTTCTCCTTAATCATGTTGGTCAAGGAGGGAGTACCATAAGCAATTCCACCTGTGGTGTCCTCTGAGTGCCAAGCTTGGTTATGTTGCGCCATTTTATCAAGGATTTGTGTGACCCTCGCAAATGTATTATCCATGAAAGATCCATCAGCTGCATTCTTGGCTATAGATTGGTTCATAGCATCCAAACCCATGTAGAATTTCTCCAACAAGATAGAATCCGAAAAACCATGATTAGGTGACCTCACCAAATATAACTTGAATCGATCCTATGCTTCATGTAGATGTTCTCCCGGTAGTTGCTTGAAAAAGAAAATTTTATCTCAGAGCTCAAATTTCTTGCTTTGTGGGAACCATTTAGCTAAGAATGCTCGGACAAGTTCAGGCCAAGAATGAATGGAATTTGGTGGCAAATTTTGAAGCCATTTCCTTGCTTCTCCAGCCAGTGAGTACTTGAACACCCTCAACCTTAGGGCATCATCTGAGACGTTGTTGTGCTTGTGCATCGCACATACACCCAAGAAGTTTCTAAGATGTTGTGTCGGATCATCATCAGTGGAACCTGAAAAACCCCTCCGCTTTGAGCATTAGGATTAAACCATGTTCCACCTTGAATGTGGCAGCCCCAACTATCGGAGGTACAATAGCATTTGTATCCTCAATGTACTCATCGATGTCTGCAAAAGGATTTTCTTCTTCATCGTATTCAGCCATGTTTTCCTACCAACACCAAGCAAAACAAGCAAAGTGTGATGGAATAGAAGAAGACGTAAAGTAAAGCACACACTAATTAGTAATTTCAAAACCGTATTCCCCGGCAACGGCGCCAAAATTTGATACGCTCAATTACTTTAATTAAATAGTGTAAGGCGGACGATGTCAAATATAATAACCCAACAAGGTTGGGGTCGAATCCCACAGGGAATATGGTGTGAAAAGTTTACTTGAGTAGTGTGTAACTTGACTTAAGTCGTAATTCTATTCGGCTAACATAACAAGAGAATGATATAGTTGAAAATTAACGAGATACCTAATGGTGATATGAGAATGTAAATAATTTGATTAAAGAAACCAAGGTTGTGTCCCCGTCAATGGAATGTAATGCTATCGGTGTTAATATGATATATTTCTAATGGAAGGTCCTTTAGATATGCAAATGATTTCTAAATGACTACCCAATATTTTTCAATAGTTGGATAGTATTTCCTCTTTATGATCTTTCCAAATATAAAAGAGTTGCAATTTAAGAGCAATCAATTTATGTCAAATAAAACCCACTTATTCCTAAGCGATTCTATTAAACAAGGTTTAAAGCCTTGAGTCTTTGATATTTACTTCTACCAAACCCTAACTCACTTTTCCAAGTAAAGAAAGAGTTTAATGGCACTTGTTAATGTTTGCAACCACCAACAATAAATGAAGAATGAGAAATAAATATATATCAACCAACCATTATATATATATTCAATGTTAAACACCCATTAACATAACACCCATTTAGGGTCCACAACCTTAGTATTTAAAGCTAGCTACTCATGCAAAAATACAAAAAGATGAGAATATTAAATGCCATAAAGCTTACAAAGTGCAAGATTCTTCACTCCTAAAGCTTCCAAAAGAGAGGAATATTCAAAGGTTGGAATGTAGCTCAAAAACTAGACAAGCTGCCCCCACAAAACCCCAATAAATCTATTTATAGTGGGCTAAAACTCGGGACCAATTTCGGACAAAAATTCCCCTCAAGGTCAATTATGCGACCGCATTTCTGTCATATAACAGACATGCGGTCCGCATTCTCGTCAAAGCCATCGCTTCTTCGAACCCTAGTTCCCAGGTAGTCGTCGCATTTTGGTTATGCGGTCCGCATTGTTGATTTGTCACCGCATAATGTCACCGCATTTCAGATATCAGTAACTTCTACAGGGGGTTTGCGATCCATTATGCGGCCCACAAACCTGTTATGCGGTCGCATAATGGACCGCATTTCTTGCGCTTGAATTTGGCCAAACAGACTATTGGACTTTGCGGTCCTTCTGAGCATTATGCGGTCCGCATGTTGGATTTGCGATCGCATTTTGCCTTTTTCATGTCCTTTTGCGGCTTTCTGATTTCATTTCCATTTTCTTGGGTCCTTAAGCCTCATATGTTGTAAAATATTAAAATTACATAAGTATAAAAGATAATTGCATTTAAAACGAGCTGAAATCTAAGCAATTGGTATCAAATGTGCCGAAATTCCCCGGCACATCAGCAGCGATTGTCCATGCTGTTAAGATATGGAGGCATTATGTGTATGGGGTGTCATGTGATGTTTATACTGATCATCACAACTTACAACATTAGTTCAAGCAGAGGGATCTCAATTTGAGGCAGCACAGATGACTAGAGTTACTGAAGGATTTTGACATCACCATTCTTTATCATCCGGGCAAGGCAAATGTGGTCACGGATGCCTTAAGCAGGAAGGCAGAGAGTATGGGTAGCTTGACATTCATTTCAGCAAAGGAGAGGCCACTAGCTTTGGACATTCAGTCCTTGGCTAACAGACTTGTGAGGTTGGATATTTCTAAGCCCAGTCGAGTTCTTGCATGTGTTGTTGCCCGGTCTTCACTATTGGGGCAGATCAAGGCCCGACAGTTTTATGATCCGCACTTGGCAGTTCTTAGAGAGACGGTACTATAGGGTGGTTCCAAGGAGGTTTCTATCGGCGAGGATGGTGTTCTGCGACTCCAGGGTCGTCTATGTGTTCCTAATTTCGACGGCTTGAGGAAGAGGATCCTTGAGGAGGCACACATCTTGCAGTATTCTATTCATCTAGGTGCTACGAAGATTTATCGTGACCTGAGACAGCACTATTGGTGGCGGCGAATGAAGAAAGACATAGTGGAGTATGTATCTAGGTGCTTAAATTGCCAACAGGTCAAATATGAGCACCAGAGGCCAGGGGGCTTACTTCAGCAGATGACTATACCTGAGTGGAAATGGGAGCGCATTACTATGGACTTGGTAGTTGGGTTGTCGCGGACTTTGCGGAAGTTTGATACGGTTTGGGTCATTGTCGACATGTTGATCGAGTCGGCACACTTCATTCCGGTTGTGACTACCTATACTTCTGAGAGGTTGGCTTAGATTTACATTCAGGAGATAGTTCGGTTTCACGGTGTGCCTGTTTCCATCATATCAGATTGAGGCCCTCAATTCACCTTACATTTTTGGAGAGCTATTTAGAGTGAGTTGGGGACTCGTGTGGAGCTCAGCACAACGTTCCATCCTCAGACCGACGGACAGTCGCAGCGGATAGTTCAGATATTAGAGGACATGCTGAGAGCATGTGTGATTGACTTTGGAGGGCAGTGGGATCAATTATTGCCTTTGGCCGAGTTTGCTTACAACAACAATTATCAGTCCAACATTGAGATGGCTCTATTTGAGGCTCTATATGGCCGGCGATGTCGTTCACCTATCGGGTGGTTTGAGCATAGCGAGGCTAAGTTATATGGTACTGATTTGGTGAAGGATGCCTTGGAAAAGGTAAAGATGATTCAAGAGAGACTTCGCACAGCACAGTCCAGAGTCTCCAGACAGAAGAGTTACGCGGATTAGAAGGCGCATGATGTATCATTCATGGTCGGTAAGAAGGTCCTTTTGAAAGTCTCGCCGATGAAGGGTATTATGAGATTCGGGAAGAAGGTCAAGTTAAGCCCAAGGTTTATAGGCCCATTTGAGGTGTTGAGGCAAGTTGGGGAGTTTGCTTATGAGCTTGCTTTACCTCCCAACCTGTCAGGGGTTCATCCAGTTTTTCACGTGTCTATGCTTCGGAAATATCACGACAACTTGTCTCATGTGTTAGACTTCAGTACTATTCAGCTAGATGAGAGCTTGGTTTATGAGGAGGATCCAGTTGCCATTGTTGATAGATAGGATCGCCAGTTGAGATCCAAGAAGATTTATGTGGTAAAGGTCCAGTGGAGGGGCCAACCAGTCGAGGAGGTGACCTGGGAGTCCGAGGAGGACATGTGGAGCAGATATCAACACTTATTTAGCACTTCAGGTATGAATCTAAACCCGTTCGAGGACGAACATTTGTTTAAGAGGTGGAGAATTTAACGACCCGACTGGTCGTTTTGCTTTCTAGAACCCCGCTCCCCTAAATAAGAGTTCCCGTACATGCTTTTACTGATTTATGACTTGCGGGGATGGTTGGTTCGGAATTTGGAAGAGTGTCACGACCCCAAAGCCAACCTGGTCGTGATGGCGCCTATCATGGAACTAGGACAGCCGACACATTCCCAAAATGATTTGACATTTCATTAAAAATTAGATAATAACCTTTTTCATACTGAGATTTTCGTAAAAGAGATAAATTCAAAAACCAAAATGCGGAAATAAAAGCCCGGCCCCGGGTGTCACTAAGTCATGAGCAAATACTACAACTGTTCTGAAATATAACAAGACTAAAATAGTCTGAAAATAGCCAAAGTATACTAAAAGGAAGATAAGGAAGGAGAAAGGCAGGACTGCGATCGCCAGGCAACTACCTCGCTATCTCCGGTGAAAGTCCACGACTGGAATAGTCAACAGCCGCTGCCGTGCCCAGAGATACCTGGATCTGCACACAAGGTGCAGGGAGTAACGTGAGTACACCAACTCAGTAAGTAACAAGTCCAAACTATGGACTGATAGGTAGTGACGAACCAAACCTCAACAGGTAAAACACAATTAAACTGTACAATAAAGTAGGCATGCTTGAAATTCAAGTATTCAGCAAGACAGCAAGGTAAATACCAATCTGAACAATGTGAAGTATAAAGCTCAGCTAATCTCTACGTGCCAATGCACAAATATGCATGAAAGTGTATTATGTACCTCCACTCTCAAGTTCTCAACCACTCAGTACTGCATATGGCCATCCGGCCTAGGGAAGATCCATCTCAGAATATATACACATCACTGACAACAATCACTCAGTACCGAGGAAGGCCATTCCAGCCCTATGGAGAAGATCTATCTCCAGGTATAAATACTTCAGACAAGATCCACGTCCAGGGATGATCCATCCCTCAAAATATCAACTGCGCTCACTGGGGGTGTGTTACACACTCCGGAGGGGCTCCTACAGCCCAAGCGCTATCATAATCATCAACATAAACGCTGCGACGTGCAGCCCGATCCCATAACTATCACTCATAATCAGGCTCTCAGCCTCACTCAGTCATCATTCTCCAGTCTCACACACAGAGTCTCATAATGCCATGAAACTAGCCCGAAACAATGATATGATGTGCCAAATAATAACAACCGAGACTGAGACATGATATGATATGCATGTATAAGACCGAGGGCAAAATATCAATGAAACTAATGAGATGAAATCAAGAAACGACATGATAATTAGCATGTTTTACAGCTCATTTACTTAATCCCACAATAGAAACACGGATATCAGCAAGAAAGAGTCACTAAGCGGTGCCATGGATTGAACCAGGCCGCAATTTTCACGGTGCACGCCCACACACCCGTCACTTGGCATTAGAGTCACCTTAGTACTAATCACATAACACATAGTTCGGGGTGTTGAACCCTCAGAAGAAAGTTTGGAAGCGTTACTTACCTCAAGCCAAGCCAAATCCTACTCCGCTACGCCTTTGCTTTTGGAATCGGCCTCCAAACTTCCCGAATCTAACCAAAAGCAATACAATGCAATCAATATAGGCCAAGGAATCAATTCCACACGAAAAACTATCAATCTAGACCAAAATCCCGAAATTCACCCAAACCCGGCCCCTCGGGTCCACATCTCGGAATCCGACAAAAATCACAAAACTAGAAAGCCCCTTCACTCACGAGTCCATAAATACAAGATTTATAAAAATCCGACTCCATTTGACCCCTCAGATCCTCAATAAAAACTCTCCAAAATCCCAAGCCCTAACCCCTCATTTCCACCCTTAATCACTACTAATTACATGATAAAACCACGAGAAATTACCATAAACACGAGTATTAGGGCTCGAATTACTCTCCTCAACGAAAAACCCCTTGAATCCCTCTTCAAATTGCTCCCAAAAGCTCCAAATCCGGATAAAAATGGTAGAAGAAAACCAAAATTCGTGAAGCCTCCCTTTTATACATTCTGACCAACACTTCCGCATATGCGGTCCCCTTTCCGCATCTACGGGACCGCATCTGCGCAAACTTCTCCGCTTCTGCGGAATTTCATTAAAAGGCCATTTCCGCTTCTACGGTTGCCTGACCACATCTGCGGTCATCGCAGATGCAGGGACCAATCTGCACCTGCGACCCCAGCTGCGCACCTGCGACTCATAACCGCTTCTGCGGACCACGCACCTGCGGTTTCCACTCCGCAGGTGCAGTTTAGACAGAATCTGCAGCTTCAGCTGTATAACCAAATTTCCAAACTCTCCGATAGCTATCCAAAATCATCCCGAGACCCTCGGGACCCCAACCAAAAATACCAACAAGTTACCTATCAATATACAAACTTAGTTGAGCCTTCGGAACGCTCAAAACAACATCAATACACCATATCACCCTCAGATTCAAGCCTAAGAACTTCTAAACTTCCGAATTCCGCAAACGATGCCGAAACCTATCAAACCTCGTTCGAATGACCTGAAATTTTGCACACACATCACAAATGACACTACAGACCTACTCTAATTTTTGGAATTCCATTACGACCCCAATATCAAAATTTCCACTGCCGACCGAGAATCGCCAAATTTCCAATTTCGTCTATTCAAGCCTAATTCTATCACGGACCTCCAAATCACATTCCGAACGCGTTCTTAAGTCCAAAATCACCTAACGGAGCTAACCGAACCATCATAATTCACATCCAAGATCGTCAACTCATAAGTCAACACCCGATTGACTTTTCTAACTTAAACTTCTAAATAGGAGACTAAGTGTCTCATTCCACACCGAAACCACTCCAGATCCGAACCAACCAACACAATACGATGAAATACAGCTGAAGAGCACATAAAGAAGCAGAAATGTGGGAAATAGGGCTATAACTCATGAAACGACCGGCCGGATTTGTTACATCCTCCCCCTCTTAAACAAACGTTCGTCCTCAAACGAGTCTTGAAACATACCTGAAGCCTCAAACAGGTGTTGATATCTGCTCCGCATCTCCCGTTTGGTCTCCCAAGTAGCCTCTTCCACGGGACGACCTCTCCACTGCACTTTCACTGAAGCTATATCCTTAGGTCTCAACTTTCGGACCTGTCCAAAATAGCCACTGGCTCCATATCATAAGTCAAATCACCATCTAACTGAACCGTGCTAAAATGCAAGACATGAGATGGATCGCCAATATTCTTCTGGAGCATAGAAAAATGAAATACTAGATGCACCCCCGACAAGCTGGGTGGCAAAGCAAGCTCATAAGCCATCTCCCCGATCTTCCGAAGCACCTCAAAAGGCCCAATGAACCGAGGGCTCAACTTGCCCTTCTTCCCAAATCTCATAAAACCCTTCATGGGTGAAACCTTCAGTAGAACCTTCTCCCCAACCATATAAGACACATCACGAACCTTCCTGTCAGCATAACTCTTTTGTCTTGACTGCGCTGTACGAAGCCGCTCCTGAATCACTTTCACCTTGTCTAAAGCATCATGCACCAAGTCTGTTCCCAAAAGCCTAGCCTCGCCCGGCTCAAACCAACCTACTGGAGATCTACACCACCTCCCATATAAAGCCTCATATTGAGCCATCGGAATACTCGACTGATAACTGTTGTTATAAGCAAACTCCGCGAGCGGTATAAACTAATCCTATGAACCCCTAAAATTAATAACACAAGCACGCAACATGTCCTCCAATATCTGAATAGTGAGCTCGGACTGTCCGTCCGTCTGAGGGTGAAAAGCTGTGCTCAACTCAACCTGAGTACCCAACTCTCGCTGCACGGCCCTCCAAAACTGTGATGTAAATTGAGTACCTCTATCTGAAATGATGGAAATTGGGACACCATTCAGGAGAACAATCTCTCGGATATAAATCTCAGCTAACCGCTCTGAATAATAGGTAGTACACACAGGAATGAAGTACACAGACTTGGTCAGCCGATCCATAATCACCCAAATAGCATCGAACTTCCTCAAAGTTCGTGGGAGTCCAACTACAAAGTCCATGGTGATCCGCTCCCACTTCCACTCTGGAATATCTATCTGCTGAAGCAAGCTTCCCGGTTTCTGATGCTCATATTTCACCTGCTGACAATTGAGACACCGAGCTACAAACCCCACTATATCCTTCTTCATTCTCCTCCACCAATAGTGCTGTCTCAAATCCTCATACATCTTCACGGCACCCGGATGGATAGAATACCGCGAGCTATGGGCCTCCTCAAGAATCAACTCCTGAAGTCCATCTACATTGGGCACATATATCCGACCCTGCATCTTCAATACCCCATCATCACCAATAGTCACATCTTTGGTATCGCCGTGCTGGACTCTGTCCTTGAGGACAAGCAAATGAGGAATATCATACTGGCGCTCTCTGATACGATCAAACAAGGAAGACTGAGAAACCACACAAGCTAAGATCCGACTGGGCTACGAAATATCCAACCTCACCAACCGATTAGCCAAGGCCTGAACATCAACCGCAAGAGGTCTCTCCCCAACAGGAAGAAATGCAAGACTGCCCATACTCACCGCCCTCCTACTCACGGCATCGGCCACTATATTGGCCTTCCCCGGATGGTACAAAATAGTAATATCATAGTCCTTTAGCAGCTCGAACCATCTCTGCTGCCTCAAATTTACATCCTTCTGCTTGAACAAGTGCTGGAGGCTACGATGATTAGTAAACACCTCACAAGACACTCCATAGAGATAATGCCTCCAAATCTTCAACGCGCGAACAATGGTAGCCAACTCCAAATCATGAACAAGGTAGTTCTTCTCATGAGGCTTCAACTAACGAGTAGCATAAGCAATCACTCTACCCTCCTACATTAACACACACCTGATGCCGATCCAATAAGCATCACAATATACCTTATAAGAACCTAAAGCTGATGGCAAAACTAACACTGGAGATGTGGTCAAGGCGGTCTTGAGCTTCTGAATGCTCGCCTCACACTCATCCGACCACCTGAAAGGAGCACCCTTTTGGGTCAATTTGGTCAAGGGTGATGCAATAGATGAGAATCCTTGAACGAACAGACGGTAATAACCCGCCAAACCAAGAAAGCTACGAATCTCTGTGCCTGAGGACGGTCTGGGGCAACTTTGAACCCCCTCTATCTTCTTCGGATCAACCTGAATACTCTCATTGGACACCACGTGGCCTAAGAACGCCACAGAACTAAGCCAAAACTCATACTTGGAGAACTTTGCATAAATCTTCTCCTCTCTCAACCGCCGCAACACAAATCTCAAATACTCAGCGTGCTCCTCCTCACTACACAAGTACACCAGAATATCATCAATGAAGATAATAGCAAACGGGTCGAGATAAGGCCGAAACATGCTATTCATCAAATGCATGAATGCTGCTGGGGCATTGGTAAACCCAAAAGACATCAGAATTCACAGCCGAGATCGTCTACTCATAAGTCAACATCCGGTTGACTTTTCCAACTTAAACTTCTAAATAGGAGACTAAGTGTCTCATTCCACACTGAAACCACTCCGGATCTGAACCAACCAATACGATACGATGAAATACAGCTGAAGAGCACATAAAGAAGCAGAAATGGGGGAAATGAGGCTATAACTCATGAAACGACCGGCCCGGTCATTACAAAGAGTTTGGATCGAAATCAAAACACTTGGTTCATTAAGGTTGGCTTAAAAGGCCAAGTTTGACTTCGGTCAACATTTTGAGTAAACGACCTTGGAATCGGGATTTGACGGTTCCAATAGGTTCGTATGATGATTTTGGACTTGGGCGTATGTCCGGATCGGGTTTTGGATAACCCGGGAGCGTTTTGGCACCTAAAAGTGAAAGTTGATTCCTTAAGGATTTTGAAGTTCTTTAAATTTGGTTTGGAGCGGGTTTTTGTGATATCGAGGTCTGAATGGAATTCCAAGACCGGGAATAGTTGCATAATGTCATTTAAGACTTGCACGCAAAATTTGGTGTCAATCCGAGTAGTATAAGTGTGTTTCGTCACATTGGAAGTAAATTGAAGAACTTGAAGTTCATAAGTTTGAATCAATTGGTTTTAGTGTGTGATTTCAAGTTTTAATGTTGTTTCTGGTGTTCCGAGGGTTCGAGCAAGTCTGTTTTATCATTTCAAACTTGTCGGTATGTTCGGGCGGGGCCCTGGGGGGGCCCCGAGCGTTAATCGGACGAGGCTCGAGCTAAGTTGAAAATGTGTGAAGGAGCTAAAGCTCCAGTTTTCTGTCATAACCGCACCTGTGGTTGGACAGGCGCAGGTGCGAGACTGTAGAAGCGGCTAAGCCATCCCAGATGCGGCCATGGGTGGCCAGCCCAGAAACTGCAGAGGCGGTGGGGCTTCCGTAGAAGCGGCCCAGCAGGCCCAGTGAAGGTCCGCAGAAGCGACCTTTTTTCCGCAGACCCTGGACCGCAGATGCGGAAACTGCTGAAGGCAGTGGCGTTCATTTTAAATATCGGGAGTTTGTCATTTCTGACACATTTTACTCCATTCTTGGGCGATTTGGGAGCTTCAAAAGGGGAGATTTCAACCTAGCTTTGCGAGGTAAGTTATTTCTACTTAATGTGGGTTTAATACATAGTTTATAGGTAGATTACAACACGTAAATTAGTGGAAATTATGGGTTTAGAGTAAAACCTAGGTTTCTGATAAAAACAAGATTAGACGACGAAATTCGTTATGGAATGAAGTAAAAATCATATATTCTTGATCATTAGGTTATGGGTAATAACTTTCTTCGAAAATTTCCGCAATTTGGGCATGTGGGCCCGGGGGTGAATTTTAGGAATCTTGGAATATGGGTTGGGTAATCACTCTAATAGTGGGAATATGAACTTTTGAACCTATATTGATTAGTTTTTACACTATTTGAATAGTTACAGATTGTTCGGCTCCGATTTGAGGGTTTGAGCGCATTCTTGAGTTGGAAGTAGGCTCGAAGCAAGGTAAGTTTCTTTTCTAACCTTGTAAGAGGGAAATTTCCCCATAGGTGAACTTAATTAATATATGATTAATTATGGGGGCTACGTACGCACGAAGTGACGAGAGTCCGCACGTAGCTACTATTCCTGTTATGTCCTGGTAGTTCTAGGCTTACACCATGCTTTGTGGGTACCGTTATATGGTTATAATTGTTTGTATGCATTGAATGGGACTAAGTTAAAGATGTTATGATTTCAAGGATTTCAAGTAAACATTTATTTTGATAAGAATTCAGGAAACATTAAGTTATATTTATATTTAACTGCGTCGCAAGTATATTCAGCGAGCGGGGTGATTATTTCCACAACTCTCACGGGATCCGGCTGTTCGCCTCGGCAGGTTAATAAATGTATATATATGGTTCGGGCCGTTCGACCCTCGGCAGTGCAAAATTTACTTTTATGTTGGATCGGGCCGAACGTCCTCGGTGGTCTTATGTGTGATAATAGAACCAGAACCCCTCATAATTCGTATGATTCATTGCTTGAAAGGTCACTTGTTTTAAATGAAGAAAGTGCCTAGTTTTATTAATTGGATGAAAAGATTTTCAGTATTATTCTTGTTTGAGCTTGTTGTTATCTACATACATTGTGAATTAAAATATTGAACTTCATATTATTATTATATTTGCTGGCCCTAGTAAGTGTCGGAGTTGACCCCTCATCACTACTTCTGCGAGGTTAGGCGAGATACTTACTGGGTACGTATTTTTATGTACTCATGCTACACTTCTGTATTTGATTGTACAGGCTTTGAGGTAGGTGCATCTGGCCATCAGTCCGGCGCGTAGAATGGACTCCTCAGCTTGAGACTTTTCGGTGAGCTGCCCTTTTGAGCCGTTTTACAGTAGCTGGAATCTCTCTTTTGTCTTTATGTTCCTGTCTATTTTTTTTTCCAAAAAGTAGGATAGTATGGTTTTTTATATTCTACTAGATTTCCCACACACTTGTGACACCAGGTCTTGGCACACACATTGGTAGACTTTTGATGCTTTGGCTTGTCTTCATGATTGAGATTCACATTTATTACTTCCATTTAGATATGCTTAAATTTTTAAACTCTAAATTTCTTAATCAATAATGGAAAGTTATCACATACTAACTACACAAATGAGAATTTACTATTTGAATAGGGTTGGCTTGCCTAACAACGGCGTTGGGCGCCATCACGGCCTAATATGGAATTTGGGTCGTGACAAGATGGTATCATAGCACTAGGTTCATGTAGGTCTCACAAGTTATGGGCGAACCTGGTAGAGTCTTGCGGATCGGTACGAAGACGTCTGTACTTATCTTCGAGAGGCTATAGGGTGTTAGGAAACTACTCTTATATTATCTCCTATCGTGCAGGTGATGGTATACTAAATTTTCTTCTTCTACTCTCACAGATGAAGGACGCGTACGACGGACGTTCCAGAAACGGGAGGAGCTGCTCCCCCGTTACTAGAGGCCGAGGCAGAGGCCGGGGGAGGGCACCGGCCCGAGGTAGGGGATGAAGGCATCCTAGAGCTGCCCCAATTACACCACCGGCTGATCCAGCAGGGGATCCCATTATTGAGGAGCAGGGCGAGGTGCCCGCAGTAGAGCCTGCCTCGGCAAATTTCATGACGACACCGGGTTTCCAGGAGGTCATGGGCCATATGCTGCGGTTCATGGACTCTATGACTCAGGTTGGTTTATTTCCAGCAGACCCATCCACATCTCAGGTAGGAGGGGGAGCACAGACTCCTACTGCTCAGGCTTCTGGGCACGCAGGTACCGTATATCAGACTCCGGGTACTCTACTCGCGGGCACTGCCTATCCAGTTGCAGCAGTGGCACCTGAGTACAGACTAGTTATGGACGGTGATTCCCAAAAGTTATTGGACCAAAGGACTAGACTACACCCTCCTATCTTCGGAGATGAGCGTCATGAGGATGCCCAGGATTTCATTGATAGGTGCAGGGACAGACTACACAACATGAGGATATTGGAGTCCCATGGAGTGGATTTCACCGCCTTCCAGTTAGAGGACAGGACCCGTAGATGGTGGCAGTCCTACCTTCTAGGCAGACCAGCAAGTTCTCCTCCCATGACTTGGGATCAGTTTATACGGCTTCTATTGGACAGGTAATTGCACCCTCTCAGTGGGAAGAGTTACAGTGTCAGTTTGAGTACCTCGAGCAAGGTCAGATGTCTGTGACCGACTGTGAGGCAAGATTCTCTGAGTTGTCTCGCCATGCACTCATGATACTTCCTACGGATGCCAAGAGAGTGCAAAGATTTCTTGCGGGGTTACACCCCGGTATTCAAGCTAGCATGGCCCGAGAGGTTGAGATGGGGACTGAGTATCAGCTAGTGGTGGAGATTGCTCGGAGGATTGAGGGTTACCGCCAGAGGGGTAGGGAGCAGTTGCAGCAGGACAAGAGGACCCGATTCTCTTGAGAGTTTAGAGGTACCCCAGCTAGAGGCAGACGTCAGCTTGGGAGGGGCCAGCCCAACAGGCCCCCATATTCAGCACCACCACCACCTCCTCGAGGTGCTCCAGTGAGGCCTTATTTTAGTGCGATGCCGGAGAGTTCTTACCGCCCACTAGCTATTCAGGGTTCTTCCGGCGGGTATTCTAGTCATCAAGGTTTTTTCCAGTGCCTACTTCAGTGCTATGCCAGAGAGTTCATACCGCCCCCAGCCATTCAGGGTTCTTCTAGTGGATATTCGGGCCATCACGGTCAGGCTTCAGGACAACAATCTATGGCACCGCAGGGTTGTTACGAGTGTGGGGATCCGGGTCACATGAAGAGATTTTGCCATAGACTTCGGGGCAAGGCAGTATAGTAGGGTCATCAGCCTATGGTTACATCACCAACCGTCCGGCCGCCCAAAGGTGAGGGGAAGGCAGGTAGGGACCGTCCTAGAGGTAGAGACCAGGCAGGGGGAGGTCAGCCAGCCATTGCTCAGCCAGGCGGAGGCCAGCCAACCGACGCTCCAGCCAAATTCTATGCTCTTCCGGCCAGAACAAATGCAGTGGCCTCAGATGCCGAGATCACTGGTATTATTTCTGTCTGCGGTAGAGATGCTTCGGTATTGTTTGATCTAGGGTATACATATTCATATGTGTCATCTCTGTATGCTCATTTCCTAGATATTCCTCGTGAGTCTTTGGGTACTCCTATTTATGTGTCCACTCCTGTGGGCGATTCTGTGGTTGTGGATCGGATCTACCGGTCCTATGTGGTTACATTCTGTGGTTACGAGCCTAGCGCGGACCTTCTGTTACTTGACATGATCAACTTTGAGGTCATCTTGAGCATGGATTGGTTATTTCCATATCATGCCATTCTTGATTGTCATGCCAAGACTATTACTTCAGCGATGCTAGAGTTGCCGAGATTGGAGTGGAAGGGTTCCTCCGTTAGTTCATCTAGTTGGGTTATCTCTTTTCTAAAGGCTCGACATCTGGTCGAGAAGGGGTGTTTGGCGTATCTAGCATATGTTCGGGAGATCACCGCAGAGTCTCTGATGATTGATTTAGTTCTAGCAGTCCGGGAGTTCGCCGGTGTGTTTCCTTCTAACCTTCCAAGCATGCTGCCATATCGTGACATTGATTTCTGTATTGATTTGGCTCCAGGTACCCAGCCTATATCTATTCCACCGTACCGTATGGCTCCGATAGAGTTGAAAAGAGTTGAAGGAGCAGCTTGAGGAGTTGTTAGCAAAGGGGTTTGCGAGACCCAGTGTATCACCTTGGGGTGCACCAGTGTTATTTGTGAAGAAGAAGGATGGGACTATGCGGATGTGCATTGATTACCGCCAGTTGAACAAAGTCACCCTCAAGAAAAGGTACCCGTTGCCTCGTATCGATGATTTGTTTGACTAGTTGCAGGGTGCTAGGGTGTTTTCTAAGATCGACTTTGTCACGACCCAAACCGATGGGCCGCGGCGGGCACCCGGTACCTTACTCAGCCGAGTACCAACATAACGTATCTTTCTTATTACATCATCATATACACGTGACATACCGGCCTAATAGGCAACCATAATCATTTATAAACTCAAAACATAGGCCGACAAGGCCGTACAATCTTTCACGTATACGACATATGTCTACAAGCCTCTAAGAGTACATAAATATCATAAAGGTCGGGATAGAGTCCCGCCATACCAAACAATACACGCCTAAATCATACTAACCAAACAAGCAACTCCGAAGCAAATGGAGCGCACCAACATCTTCCGCTGAGCTGATAGCCTACTTGGAGGGCTCTCGACCTGTCTATCGAGGCCTGCGGGCATGAAACGCAACGTCCCCAGGCAAAAGGAACGTCAGTACAAATAAAGTACCAAGTATGTAAGGGAGGAAAGCATAAACAAGAACAGTAATGTAAAGAGAGATAGAAGAGATACAACCTGTAACATCTGAGTGCCTCTGGGGGCTACTGACATGAAATGCATAATACATATATATACATAAACTTTTAAAAACATACGCCTCTGTGGGCATCATCATCATCATATCGTACCCGGCCTCAAAGAGGACTCAGTAAAAACATACCCGGCCATCATAAGGCTCGGTAGAATCATACCCGGCCACGTGGAGCTCGGTAAACCCAACTGATCAGTGGTTGCACAATAGGTGCCATACCCGGCCGACTATAGCGTGACTCGATAGAGTAAAATAGATACTATATATAATGCATGCTAGACTCATGGAATCACCTTCTAAACCTTTTGGAGTGACTTAAGAACATTATGGACATCCATACCCTCAATATGAACCTTAGCAGGATTCAAGGATCATACACACTTGCTTAGAATAATTTTATAAGGAAAGAACAACATGGACAACCTTAATTGCTAGGAATAGATCCGTTATGAAGTAGCGTATTCATTTCACTTTAGATCATGCCAAAAGAAAGAAGGAAGTGCCTTAACATAGCTGTTCCCGAAATTGTTTGAACGAATCTGCTTCTGCGAAATATGGATGAAATTTGCTTCCGGTTCTTAAAATTTTTGGAACGAAACCAGTGTTCCCTTGAAACTTTTGAGAGGGAACGTTTCTGTTTTTGCAATTTGGAAAGAACTTGTTCCAACTTAAAACCAATGTTTCTTTTGGTTGGAAACTTTAAAAAGGAACGTATTTCTGATTCTGCTTTCTAACGTTTTTGGGTTTCAAGGTCAGAATGAGATGTAGTTGGATTGAAATCTCATTTTGGTTCCACCGTTCTTGGTT
>NW_017671189.1:0-15278 GCF_001879085.1 Nicotiana attenuata | reverse complement strand
ATTAAGAGAATCAAATGCTCATAAGACAAAATGGACAAGGAATATGTAACGCTAAAGAACTGGAAGGTTGCTACTTTTAAACTATAAAGTTATAACATTAGACATTAATTAAAAATATCCATCTCCATCGGCTATGGGAGAGCCTTAGTTACCCTATATTCTTAATGTAACCTTTTTCCTTCTTGATAACGTTTCTCAATCAGATGAGATAAAGGTAACTTTGCCACCTTGCAAATTAATTTAAGAATCACCTAATAGGTATTGTATGGCTGCCACGTTGGGAAGCCTTTAGGCTTATCTAATTTTCTTAACTAGCATAGTTAATTAGTTAATCTCCTACTAAGATCAATAATTACCTAATTATCAACATAATTGAGAATTATCTCAAATTACTTAATATACTACTCACTTTAATACACTTTATATACCCTACTATCATGGTTATGTGGTACTATATAAAATAAATACATACACTATTATTTTATTAAAATATCCATGTAAAAATACATATATTTTCTCAACTTCTAATTTTCCTAATCTCATATAAAGAGTACAAATTTTCGTACGCTTAATTCTTAAAATGGTAAAAAGGATATTTTTCTTTTCTTGTGAGAAAATAATTTTTATCTTTACACTAAAGAAAATCTCTAAACTTTTCTCATATTATATATGTGTATTACTTAAAACATATTCGAAAATAATAATACTAATACTAGTGCATTTTTTTTTGTTGCAGACTTCTAATGGAAAGAATAGTTAGATAATTTTACAGCATTATGGTGGCGGCGAAAGAAGAAAGACATAGTGGAGTATGTAGCTAGGTGCTTAAATTGCCAGCAGGTAAAGTATGAGCACCAGAGGCCAGGGGGCCTACTTCAACAGATGACTATACCTGAGTGGAAATAGAAGCGCATTACTATGGACTTCGTAGTTGGGTTGCCGCGGACTTTGCGGAAGTTTGATGCGGTTTGGGTAATTATCGACAAGTTGACTGAGTCGGCACACTTCATTCCGGTTGTGACTACCTATACTTCTGAGAGGTTGGCTCAGATTTACATTCGGGAGATAGTTCGGTTGGACGGTGTGCCTGTTTCCATCATATCAGATAGAGGCCTTCAGTGCACCTCACATTTTTGGAGAGCTGTTCAGAGTGAGTTGGGGACTCGTGTGGAGCTCAACACAACATTCCATCCTCAGACCGATGGACAGTAGTAGCGGACAATTCAGATATTAGAGGACATGCTGAGAGCATGTGTGATTGACTTTGGAGGGCAGTGGGATCAATTCTTGCCTTTGGTCGAGTTTTCTTACAACAACAGTTATCAGTCCAGCATTGAGATGGCTTCATTTGAGGCTTTATATAGTCGGCGATGTAGTTCACCTATCGGGTGGTTTGAGCCTGGCGAGGCTAAGCTATATGGTACTGATTTGGTTAAGGATGCCTTGGAAAAGGTAAAGATGATTCAGGAGAGACTTTGCACAACACAGTCTAGACAGAAGAGTTACGCGGATCAGAAGGCGCGTGATATATCATTCATGGTCGGCGAGAAGGTCCTCTTGAAAGTCTCGTCGATGAACGGTATTATGAGATTCGGGAAGAAGGGCAAGTTGAGCCCAAGGTTTATAGGCCCATTTGAGGTGTTGAGGCAAGTTGGGGAGGTTGCTTATGAGCTTGCCTTACCTTCCAGCCTGTCAGGGGTTCATCTAGTTTTTCACGTGTCTATGCTTCGGAGGTATTACGGCGACTTGTCTCATGTGTTAGACTTCATTACTATTCAGCTAGATGAGAGCTTGGGTTATGAGGAGGATCCAGTTGCCATTGTTGATAGACAGGATCGCCAGTTGAGATCCAAGAGGATTTCTGCGGTAAAGGTCCAGTGGAGGGGCCAACCAGTCGAGGAGGTGACTTGGGAGTCCGAGGAGGACATGCGGAGTAGATATCTGATCGAAGCCAACCCTGTACTACTATAAAGTAGCAAGAGAGGTCGAAACAGCTTTTACCCGAGAAGGTCGGGATCGATTTTCACAGGGAGCTAGAGATTGGAATTGAGTTTCTATCTATATTAGAGTTGCGTAATTGTTCCTAATTGCACTTCTAAACGTTTTTGGTTTTTGATACTACTTCTAAATTTATACTACTAAGATGCTAAATTAAGCTAACTTAAGCTAAGAGAATACTATTGAAGGTTTTCTAATTAGTTAAAAGGCACTAGGGGAGTGACATTCACCTAGGTGGTGACTTGACGGGTTCTCGGGTCTAAGGCTAGGTTGTCATATTTGGGGATTTCGATATAACCATTGTACGATTCTACTCACGCTATACCTCTCGGTAGTTCGAGTGATTTTGCCCTAATTGACTTTCTCAAGATCAATTGGGTATGACCATTTGTGCAAGCAATTGAGGTTCAAGTCGGGTATTACGATCTCTCGGTTTAACCCTTTAATTGGGGCTATCAATTCTCTTGAGTACGCCCCAATTCCTTGTTGGACTAATTTTATAAACTTAGGCTCTCTTTCTCAAGAAGAGCCCAAGTCAACTAAGCATAAACTAATGTTTGCAACCACTAATTCAACAATAAAACCATAAATTAGTCCAAATATCAAACACCCATAGACATTCAAACCTTAAAACACAAGACCCATCAATTACCCACACTAGGGTTGAGCCACAACCCTAGCTGATGGGTCTAGCTACTCATGATAATAGAGGAAAACAAAGAAATAGATGAAGATAAACCCATAATATTAAATTACTAACTAAAACTTGAAGATTCAATGATAAAACGATTGTAAAATTACTCAAAATGATAAAAGAACACTATTCACGAGCGCAGCTCAGCTTCAAAATCTAACTGATGACCTAAAAATGGGAAAAGAAACTATTTATACTAGGCCAAAGATTCTGGACAAAAATACCCCTGCAGGGCTAGTGCGGACCGCACAAAATTGAGTGCGGCCGCACAAAGGCTCTTGGCTAAAATTCCCGCTCTCTGAACTTGGCCACCGCGGGCTGCACAAAATGCACCGCGGCTGCGGTGGCTTGTGTTGCGGTCCGCACAAAATAGACCGTGGACCGCATTGGCAATTTTCCTCTAACTTGGCAACTCTCTGAACTTGAGCTTTGCGGACCGCACAGAATGGAGTGCGGCCGCAATGAAGTCAATTCGGACCGCACAGAATGGAGTGCGGTCGCATTACTTGGCTGCCTAAAATGAACACTCTCTGAACCTCTTCTTTGCGGACCGCACAGAATGGAGTGCGGCCGCATTGCTTTGCTACTTGAGATGAGTTCTCTCTGAACCTCTTCTTTGCGGACCGCACAGAATGGAGTGCGGCCGCATTGGTCATAAAACACTGAGCTTGGACTTGTTCTTGGTACTTGTGCATGTTTCACTCCTTTTTGAGCTGCTTTTGACGGATTGTCACCTTGTTGATCAAACCCTGCAATCAAGTACAACACGTAAGCCTTTGGGACTGTTTTGTACACATTTCTAATTAAAACTCAAGTAAGACGGAGTGTAAAATGCATCATAATCCCTAGTTATCAACTCCCCCAAACTTAAGCTTTTGCTTGTCCTCAAGCAAACAAAATAAGACCCACACTTTAAGAGTAAATCCAAGAAAATTCGGCTGACCTAAAGTGACCTCAACTAGCATCAATTGGGACTAACAATTGCCCTCAATTCAAATAAATCATTAACAACATTCACTCTTTTAAACACCATGGATCTAGTGCGACTTAAGAGCATCAAGAGTTGACTCAACACATCAAAGAAACTCTTTCTATTACTTTGGTCATTGCGGAACCCAAACTCACACATCCTGGATTCTCCCTAAGCAAACCTCACCTTTAGGATAGTAGCACTCAGAACGAGGTTAATGGAAAAACACTCATCTCTCTCAAGGAAAAGTCACAAGACCGGCACTAGGTACCATATGCTTGCCCCTTATGTGAGTCACCACTAATGTAAGCTTCATTCAACTCAAGATCATATAGGGCTTTTGTGGAGACATAGTGAAGGCTTTTGGTTTAGGGTAGGAAATGTTTGGTCTAAGTAGGTTGCATCTTCCCTTTAGCACTACTTTTGCTTCATTTTGGCACACATTTACTTGACTTTTTAAGTCATTTCACTTCTTTCTAAGGGGTTAGAGAGACACATTGTCACTCTTTCTTGTTCATTCAAATCTTTTCTCCTTTCTAAACTTTCCACACCTTTCATTCTTTGCTTTTATTGAATCCCTTCATTCTTTTCTACATTGAACATCTTTTTGTCTTTTTGATTTTCTTTCTTTTTCATTGCCTTTCCTTTTCTTCATTTTGTAGCTTTTACCACTTTGTTTCAATCCTCATCTCTCCCCCCAAACTTATACTTTTTCCATGTGCCAAGGAAAGATCGGGTGCCAAGAGAGGGTATCTTTAGAACGGGTAAAGGCTTGTAGCGTGGTTCTTGAAAGAAAAAGGTCTAAGGCTCAAAAGGGCTGACTAGGGATTTTATTATTAGTAGGCTATGGAAGTGTTCAAGATATCATTCGGATCAAGGAGAGCCTATAATCACGTCTCAAGTCAAATTACACTTAGGATTTCGCCTAGACAAACATTCAGGGCAAGTTCTAGACCAATGGCTCGGGACTTGGACTTGCAATTAAAATTCTCACCACACAAGCTTTGGGATTGCTAAAGACATGGAGTTGGGGCCCACAACAACCTTAGATAAGATTTGAGCAACACAATGGTCCCGAAAAACCACTTGATGATTATCGGCCAACACAAGAGTCTCAAGGTCACAACTTTCACCATCCTACACACAACGATTTGTTTTTGACCATGGGATCAAAGACAAATGTGTTAGGCCCAAGTGAAGCTTTGCTTGAGGCACCTTTACCAACTAACTACTAAAAAGCAAAAAGAAAACAGACTCAAACCCTTAAGAAGGTTGTCATGCCATCCATCATCGGGAAGAGCCACCCGGTTCACACAAATTCCACCTTTGGAAAGAACCGTGGCATTAAGAAAACCAAAGTCTTATTGCAAAAGCTCAAAACAAGAAGCTACGAACATAAAATAAGAAGCTAAGAAAGGAAAACTGCGGAAAGTAAAATGAATATGTACAAGAGGGGATTTAGACGAATATACAATAGGGAGAATGAATATATACATAAGAACAAAGCTTTATATACAGACCCAAAGTAAAAAGTACTAAAAGTGAAATGAAATGCTAAAATTATATACATACCAAAGATAAAAAAAGGAAAGAAAGAATAAAATATTGTCATATGTACAGTCATCCAAATATCCAAATAGGGCTACCCCCTCAAATGAAAGCTAGCATTGTCCTCAATGCCAACTAACCAAAATAAGCATAAAAATAGAGAAGAGAGGAAAAAGAAACTCCCTATGGGTCCGCCGTCTGCATGGGATCCTGAGTCTGGGTCCCTGGGTCCTCTGTCTGCTCGGGAGCCTGTGACTGGCTCCCTGTGACCTGTGGCTCTGCTGGGACCTGGGCCTGGACCTGGACTGAGTCCTGGGCTGAATCCTGGGGCTGGCTGGAGGAATCTCCCTGCGGGTCCTCCAACTGTATGACTGCATCATTTGAACGGGGAATCACCCTCCTTCTCTTGGGAGGCCTCTCTAACTCATGTTCTGGCTGGGGCTGGGCTGCTGGTGCTGGGTCATGCAATAATAACTCTAAAGGCAGGTGATCCTCCTTCAGCCTATCAACCTCTACCCCGAGCTCCTTCACCGACTCTTTTGAAGCCCGAGTCTTCCTCATTTTCTTTGCCTCCTTTGCAAGCTCCTTGAGTGCCTTCCCATGTGAATCAATAGCCTCTGTGATCAATTTCTGGTTCTCTAGGAGCTTCTTCTGGTTTTCCAGAAGCTTCTTGAGAGTGTCCTCAATGGACTGTGGGACCTGTGGAGGGGGAGGTGCTGACTGGGCTGCCATCATAGTAGATAGTATAGACAACTTAGAAGAAGCTGTCTGCATCCAGTTGTTGATGCTGGCGAGGGCCTGGCTCAGACGGTGGGCAGTCAATGGGTATGCAATGGTGGAAGGTATGTCTGGAACTGTAGAAGTGGATGGACCTGGGGGCATGTCTGCTGGGGTGGAAGGAGGCTGAGTAGGAGCCACTACTGCTACTGGCTCTTCAGACTGGCCAGTTGAAGTAGTGGCTTTGCCTTTGTAGTGCTTGCCATTAGGGTTGTCATCACCCTGCAGGCTGTACCAGGAGAACGGTGCCTTTGCTTTCACTTACACATCAAATTTCCGCTTCTCTACCTCTAAGTCCTTTAGGTACATGGTCAAGAAGTTGGGGAAGGGATAGTTTCTGTCACCTTCGTTCACCACCCGTGTAATAACCCGAGACATCACATTCCCGACGTTAATCGGGTACCCCGCCATGATTGATGCTACCAATATAGCCCGGTGAAGAGGGAGTGAGTTGTCGTGGGTAGTGGGGTCTAGTCTGCTGCACACGAATGTCTCCCACCCCTTAGCCTCAAAATTCAAAGTTCTCCTCAAGATCTTCACTCCCGCAGTCAACCAATCGGGGGTGGTACCTGGGATTGCCAAGTATTGTTTCAACCAAGGACGAGCTTCCTCACCCAATGCCATCTTCTCCAAATACAATGATTCGTCCTCCTCATTGAAGCCCAAGTAGTCATTTATTGCTTTTCCATCAAATAGTACTTTTAAATTCCGCACCTTGGTCACTTTGGTGCCCTTTTTGATGTGGGCAACATTGGTGTAGAACTCCTTGACCAGGTGCTCGTTTGCATCCTCACAGTTGCTTAAGAAGTACTCCCAGCCCACTCTCTCTGAACTGTCTTCTCACATTGGGGTTGTGAGGCAAGAGGTCTCTATCGACGAAACTTCGTTCACGAATCAATTTCCTCTCAGGCCACCATTCTCTGAACTTATGGTAGGCCACCTTACTCACAAATCGGTCCTGCCATGCCTCCGGATTTCTAGTTCTCTCTACTCCTCCCACCTGAGGCTCACCCCCTTCTACTTCATCCCCTACTTCTGCTACGAGGCTCTCTCCGGATAGTGAAGCTGTTGGAGATGTGGAATATTCATTGCCACTGCCAGCGGCTGAGCCCTCAAACGACTCAGAAGATACACGTACTGGTGCTCGGACAGTGGGAGAGCCTTGAGGAGTGGGGTCATCTGTTACTTTAAATCTGTCCGGGAAGTCATCTATATACTCCGGGAAGGAGTTAGAGTCATACGCTTCCCGGGAAGGCTCATACTCACTTCCCGATGAGTGCGAAGCAGCTCTATCAACGACCCGGATTGCCTTTCTTGTTGCTTTTATTGCTTCCCGAACTTGGGGGATCAACTTTATCTTTCCACGTCCCCTCCCCCGGGAGGACTCTCCTCGTCCTGGTTGTTTATCACCTTTGCCTCGTGATCTCACCATTGTCTGCAAACAACATTCAGTTATGCTTTGTTAGTATCAATATAATCAATGAAATTCAGAGTTGCAGGAAAATAGTTGTAGACAGTAAAAAGTTGTAGAATGCGGACTCACAAAATGCAGTGTGGCCACAAAGAGGCTATTGTGGACCGCAAAAAATGCATTGCTGTCCGCACAGAGGTGGGGTTCAGACTCCCCACTCCCTGAATCTATGCACTGCGGACCGCACAAAATGCATTGCGGTCCGCATTGAGGCACCGCGGACCGCATAAAATCCTTTGCGGCCGCACCCTTAAGTTTCAGCTTCAGAAGTTTATTCCACCGCGGTCCGCACAAAATAGTATTGCGGACCACACAAAGGCACCGCGGACCGCACAAAATCCACCGCGGTCCGCACTGAGTGCCCAGAAGCAGCACCAACCTAGGGTTCAATGTTTTGTCCATTTTTAGTCCAAATTTTTACCCAATGATGATTCCCTAGGTGTTGCTTCAGTGTTGTATCCAATTATGCCTAATTAAAGTAGGATTAACTAACCTAAGCTACTAAATTAAAAGAAAAATGGGAAGAAAAGAAGAAAAACTAAGAGAAAAAATAAAAATCAAAAGAAACTAGCAAAATTAAACAACTACAAAGGAATTAAAGTTATCAGAATGAGATGCAGTGATGATTAATCAAAACAAATCAGTTGAGTTCGTGCAATTTTAGGGAGTGACAGTGATGAACAGTGATTTTAGGGCTTTGAGAGTAAAGAGATCGAAAAGTTTAAATGGAGGGCCTCAGGTCCTATTTATTGAAAAAGGTCCTGGGCTCCAGCTCACTTACCCACCGCGGACCGCACAAAATGGCACCGCAGTCCGCATACTCAGAAACATGTAAGTTTGAGAAGGCAACCACTGCGGACCGCACAAAATGTAATGCGGCCGCAGTGGTCCACCGCAGACCGTACAAAATGTAATGCGGCTGCGGTGGCAAACTTCAGAGAGCTAGTTTTCAACATCAACCCTCAGTGCAGTCCGCATTGATTTTGTGCCCCCGCACTAAGTCCTTTTGCGGCCGTACAAAATGTAGTGCGGTCCGCATTGCAAACTTCATGGACTGATCAATTTTTTCCACTTTGTCCTGCACTGCAGCAACACAATCCTACAACATCTTACAACCAGTCAGTCCAAAAATAAATCCTATACTACAAAGAAAATCAAAGAAAAATGAAAAGAAAGACACATGGGTTGCCTCCCAAGAAGCACCCGATTTAACGTCGCGGCACGACGCAGGTTACCATCAACTCATTTTAGATGAAGAAGTGCCACCACGTGGATGTCATCAATTTTTCCCAGGTAGTGCTTGACCCTGTGCCCATTAACTCTGAAAACCTCCCCATTTTTGTTCTTCAAATCAAGTGCACCAAACGGAGTCACAAACACCACTTCAAAAGGTCCACTCCATTTTGGCTTAAGCTTTCCCGAAAACAGACGTAACCGAGAGTTGAACAAGAGAACCAAATCACCCACTTTTAACTCCTTGCCACGAGCATATTTATCATGAAGGTACTTCATCTTATCCTTGTACAAGGATGAACTGGAATAGGCATGGAATCGGAATTCATCAAGTTCATTAAGTTGCTCCACACGAAGATTTGCTGCCACATCCCATTCAAGATTTAGTTTCCTCAAAGCCCACATGGCCTTGTGCTCTAACTCAACCGGTAGATGGCAAGCTTTCCCAAACACCAACCGGTACGGAGACATACCAATCAGAGTCTTGTAAGCAGTCCTGTAAGCCCATAAAGAATCATCCAACTTCTTAGACCAATCGGTCCTATTTGCATTGACCGTTTTAGATAGAATACTCTTGATTTCCCTGTTTGGGACTTCAACTTGGCCACTCGCTTGAGGATGATAAGGAGTAGAAACTTTGTGGTTGACACCATACTTTGCAAGCAAGGTGTCAAAAGCTCTATTGCAAAAGTGCGACCCCCCATCACTTATGATTGCACGAGGAGTGCCAAACCTTGTAAAAATGCTATTTTTGAGAAACGCAACCACACTCCGAGCTTCATTGTTGGGCAAAGCCACGGCCTCGACCCATTTTGAAACATAGTCAACCGCCACTAGAATGTAGGTGTTCCCGCACGAGCTTACAAATGGGCCCATGAAATCAAGACCCCACACATCAAAAATATCCACTTCTAGAATGGTGTTGAGAGGCATCTCATATTTCTTCGAAATACCACTCGCTCTTTGACATTCGTCACACCTCTTCACAAGATCACTTGCATCTTTATACAAAGTTGGCCAGTAAAAGCCACAACTCAGAACCTTCGAAGCTGTCATCGCCCCGCCATGATGACCACCATAGGGAGAGGAATGACAAGCCTCTAAGATACTCAACTGCTCCTCCTCAGGGACACACCTCCGGATCACTCCGTCGGTGCAAATCTTGAATAAGTACGACTCATCCCAATAGAAATCCAAACTATCCCGTTTGAGCTTCTTCCTTTGGTTAGAAGAGAGCTCACATGGGATTATACCATTCACAAGGTAATTAGCAACATCCGCAAACCATGGCATATCATTCATTGACACAGAAAGTAGCTGCTCATCGGGAAATGCATCATTGATCTCTAGGCCATCACACGACCTCCCTTCCTCCTCCAAGCAGGACAAGTGGTCCGCCACTTGGTTTTCACTACCTTTCCGGTCCACAATTTCCAAATCAAACTCTTGAAGTAACAAGATCTATCGCATCAGCCTAGCTTTGGAGTCTTTCTTTGTCATCAAATACCTAAGAGCTGCATGATCGGTGTGCACTATGACCTTGGCTCCCATGAGATATGGCCGAAATTTTTCCATTGCGAACACAATAGCCAACAACTCTTTCTTAGTTACCGTGTAGTTCCTTTGAGCCTCATTCATTGTCTTGCTCGCATAGTACACCGGATGAAACATTTTGTTCACTCTTTGACCCAAAACTGCCCCAACCGCAACATCACTCGCGTCGCACATGAGCTCGAAAGGCAAGCTCCAGTTGGATGCGATAATGATAGGGGTGGTGGTCAATTTATGCTTGAGAAGTTCAAATGCTTGCATACACCCCTCATCGAACACGAACTTGGCATCCTTTTCTATTAGCTTGCACAAAGGATTCACTACCTTCGAAAAGTCCTTGATAAATCTCCGGTAGAACCCCACATGCCCAAGAAAACTTCTAACCCCCTTGACAGAAGTGGGGGGAGGAAGCCTTGAAATCACCTCTATTTTAGCCTTGTCCACCTCTATGCCATGCTTTGAAATTTTATGACCCAACACTATGCCCTCCTCAACCATGAAGTGGCATTTTTCCCAGTTTATCACAAGATTGGTGTCTTCACAACGAGCCAACACTCTATCCAGATTTTTCAGACATTCATCAAATGAATCACCCACAACACTAAAGTCGTCCATGAACAACTCCAAAATATCTTCCACCATATCGGTGAAAATGGCCATCATACACCGTTGGAATGTCGCCGGTGCATTAGACAACCCAAAAGGCATCCGAGAAAAGGCAAAAGTGCCATATGGACAAGTAAATATGGTCTTCTCCTGATCCTCCGGAGCAGTCAAGATTTAGTTGTACCCAGAATATCCATCCAAGAAATAGTAGAAGGCACGCCCAGCAAGACGATCAAGCATTTGGTCAAGGAAAGGCAATGGGAAGTGATCCTTGCGGGTCACCTTGTTCAGCTTGCGGTAGTCCATGCACACCCTCCATCAGGTCACTGTCCGGGTTGGAATTAGTTCATTTTGAGCATTGGTCACCACAGCCATACCACCCTTCTTCGGCACACACTGAACCGGCGAAGTCCATGAGCTGTCAGAAATGGGGTACACAACCCCTGCATCTAACCACTTGATCACCTCCGTTTTCACAACTTCCTGCATTGCCTCGTTCAACCTCCTTTGATGTTCCAAGGAGGGTTTTGCATCATCTTCAAGAATAATCTTGTGCATACAGAATGCGGGGCTTATTCCCCGAATATCAGCTAAAGTCCATCCAATTGCCTTCTTTCGCTTTTTGAGCACCGCCAATGTGGCATCTACCTGCATGTTAGTAAGACAAGAGGAAAGAATAACTGGCAAAGTTGAACTAGGGCCTAAGAATTCATACCTGAAGTATGGAGGCAATGGCTTCAACTCCAACACCGGAGGCTCCTCAATTGAAGGCTTTGTTGGAGGAGTCTTTCTATTTTCAAGATCCAAAGAGAGTTTCCTAGGCTCATAAGAATAAGAGCCCATTCCATGTAAAGCATTCACGCACTCCACTCGGCCCGCATCATCATTGACATCAAGATTCAACAATACGGCCTCCAGAGGGTCCTCCACATTGATCATTGCACTAGTATCATCAATTATCACAGCCGTGACAAGATCCACAAATGAGCACACTTCGGTACAATTGGGCTGCTTCATTGACTTGCACACATGAAAGACCACTTTTTCATCACCCACCTGGAAAGTGAGTTCCCCTGCTTCCACATCAACTAAGGCCTTCCCCGTAGCAAGGAAAGGTCTCCCCAATATGATCGAAACTTCATAATCTACCTCACAATCCAAGATCACAAAATCAGCTGGCAAGATAAATTTGTCCACCCGGACGAGAACATCATCTATTATACCCAAAGGCCTCTTCATCGATCTATCTGCCATTTGCAACCTCATGGAAGTCGGCCTCGGCTGTCCAATCCCCAAAGTCTTGAAAATTGAGTAGGGCATCAAGTTGATACTCGCCCCCAAATCACATAGAGCTTTAGCAAAGTCTGCACTTCTAATAGTGCAAGGAATGGTGAAAGCACCGGGATCCTCCAACTTCAGAACCATTGAATGCACTATAGCACTAACTTGGTGGGTCATCTTAATAGTCTCACAGTCCATGGATCTTTTTTTCGTCACCAAATCTTTCATGAATTTAGCATAGCCATGCATTTGCTCCAAAGCCTCCACTAAAGGCACATTAATGGATAAGCTCTTCATCATGTCAATGAACTTTTTGAACTGATTCTCATTTTTCTGCTTTGCTAGCCTCTGAGGATAAGGTGGATGTGGCCTAGGCAAGGGTGCCTTGGCTTTTGGCACAACTGGCTCCGGCATGTCTATTACGTGTTCCCTAGACGGGTTCACGTCATCCTGTGTTTCCACCTCGGCATCTTGAATGTCAATCCTCACTTCTTCATTTACATTTTCATCAATCACATTTTCAACCACCAAAGGAACTTCATCTTCTTGCAACTCAACTTCATCACTCAAAATTTGCTTTTGTTTGGAGGCATTCATATCACCGCCTCGTCCACTCCTTGTAGTTACCGCCATAACATGATTGTTCCCACCCTTTGGGTTAACTACCGTATCACTCGGTAGAGCCCCCTTAGGGCGAGTATTCAAAGACTGTGAGATTTGGCCTAGCTGAACCTCCAAATTTCTGATTGAAGTGTTGTGAGATGCCAACTGCGCATCGGAGTCAGCATTCTTCTTCATCATTTGTTCGAACATCATTTCAGTTCTCCCCATGTCATTGTTGGAAGAACTAGGACTCTGGGATGGAAAAGGCGGTGGATTGCTCAGTTGTTGATACATTGGGGGCCTTTGAAAACCTTGCCCTTGAGTTCCTTGGTTGTTGTTCCATCCACCCTGGTTGTTGTTTGTTGATACCCAATTTTTCCCTATATATTTTAAATATGCAAAATACCTTCAAAATAACATATATATGCATATATAAGCATGTCCAAGGTTTTTATTAATTTTTTTTCATAATTTTAAGGATAAAATCCCCAATAATTATTTTCAAAATTATTGTTTTGATAATTCATCTATTGGATTTCTATATTTATGCCAAAATATGGCTAAGGTATTTTTTTTTACATATTTTTATAATTACATTTAGTATTTTTAAAGCTAAATTGCACATAATTTTAATATTAGCCCTTTTAAGATTTAATTATGTTTCATACGTATAAAATTGGATCCTGTATTTTTAAATTGCTAATTATGTATTCTAAATCATCTTAGCACTTTAAATTATTTTTTTAGAAACTATTACCATTTTTATGAATTAAAAAGGGAAAAACTGGCTATTTAAATTATAGCCAAAAGGGGCTTTCAATTATAGCCAAATCAGGGCCCCAATTTCCAGCCCAATTCTATAATTAAAACCCGACCCACGCCTTTTAGCCCGTGCCCAAACCCGGAACCCCAACTACCCTCTCTAATCTCGACCGTTGATCTCCCAGATCAACGGTCCACCTTGTTCCTTTCCTTTTTTAACCCAACGACCCCCCAAAACCCTACCCCATTTTTTTCATTTGAGCCGCCTTTGAATCCCTTCCCCTCCAATTCTCTCTGAGACCTAAACCTAACCTTAGCCGCCGCCACCTAAAACCTATCTAATCCCTTCGATCCTTACTCGATTCATTGGTTCGCAGGGTTGTTTGAGACATATACTTGTCTCCTATGTCTCCTGGTTGCTCGTTTTTGTGATTTCACGGAAGGATCTCGAAGAGATCTAGTCTAGACCTTGTTCAAAACTCTCCGATAGTCTATCCATGGTCTTTCATGCCATTTTCCGGCTATCTATGGGGTTCGAGTAGGATCCATGACTTTTCCGGCTAAAACCGGTAACGTTCTAAAGTTTTCTCATTTTCTCAAGATTTTCTGAAACCCTAGCTCTTGAGATTTTTCACTTTTCTTTAGATCTGTCTTAGATCTAGGTGTATCCATGAGTTTTTTAACCGATTTTTCTTCATCTTTACTATTTTTCGAAACCCTAAAGTCACTGTTGTTCGATTCTTCTCAGATCTTTCTAGATCTGAGATGATTTAAGTATTATCAATCTTTTTCCTATAAAATCTCCTATTTTTTAACTGACTATTTCGATTTTAGTCATTCTTTTCTAAAAAACTAGGGTTTCTCGGAGTTCTTTTATGCATGTTCTAACTGATTTCGTTATGATTAAACCCTTTCCCTTGTTTGTTTTGATCGATTTTGTGCTCTTAATGCTTTTAACTTGACTCTGTTAAAAGCCCTTTCTTTTAAGATTCTCTTCACTTTATTTTTCTAATTTTTCTTACTTTGCCTCTCTGAGTGTTAACATGCTTTACTCCGTGTCTGTATGTTAGCCTGCTTACTTGAGTCCTGAGATTACCCTGCTTCGAATATGTTTTCCTGAATTCTTAGCCTACTTATGTCGCTTTTGTATGACTGTGTCCACTTTATTTGTTCATCTTTTGCCTCTTTCTGTGACTATGCTTCAAATATGTTTTCTTGCTACATCTGTGGACTTCCTCTATTTATATGTTGAGCGTATAGAGTCATGACTCCCTTTTGATCAAGTCTGGTTTCCTTAATCTATGGTGATTGGAAATTTTCTTTCAAAAAACCCTAAACCTTTCCCCATTTGTTAAGCTGATCGATTTCCTTACCCTATTTTGCTATGATACTTATTTTTCTACTAAGTTGTGTCCTTAATCAGGGCTTTATGAATTTGGTCCTACTCTATGTTACTGAATCTCGACCCTTACCTTTCCACTTGATTTGATTAGTTGCTTACCTTAATTAATTCTCCTTGCCTTGTCTGCATTGCTACTGATTGTCTCCTTAGTTTGAAAACCTTCTGAACCTAGCCTTAATTACCTGTTCTATACTGGTACTATTTTTTGAAATCTTTCCTTACTTGTTATACTCCAGCCGTGTATGATTTCTTTCCTTACTTGTCACCTGCCCTTTTACCATCCACACTGACTCCCTTAATCAAAGGGAGATTCGAACCAATTTTTTATGCTGAGTTCCATAATTACTGAAGAATTGATTCTTGCCTTATTTGAACTAGTTTT